>NW_027446136.1:0-147240 GCF_038048845.1 Mixophyes fleayi | reverse complement strand
ATGATCAATTCATGATTCGATTAATGATTTATGATTCGATTCATGATTCATGATTCATGATTCAATTCATGATTCATGATTCGATTAATGATTTATGATTCGATTCATGATTCATGATTCATGATTCAAATCATGATTCATGATTCAATTCATGATTCATGATTCATTTCATAATTTATGATTCATGATTCAATTCATGATTCATTTCATGATTCATGATTCAATTCATGATTCATGATGCATTTCATAATTCATGATTCATGATTCAATTCATGATTCATTTCATGATTCATGATTTAAATCATAATTCAATTCATGATTCATTTCATGATTCAATTCATGATTCATTTCATGATTTATGATTCAATTCATGATTCATGATTCAATTTATGATTCATGATTCAATTCATGATTCATGATTCATTTCATGTTTCATTTCATGATTCATGATTCAAATCATGATTCAATTAATGATTCATTTCATGATTCAATTCATGATTCATTTCATGATTCATGATTCAATTCATGATTCATGATTCGATTCATGATTCATGATTCGATTCATGATTCATGATTCATGATTCGATTCATAATTCATGATTCATGATTCAATTTATGATTCATGATTCAATTCATGATTCATGATTCATAAATCGATTCATGAGTCATGATTCATGATTCAATTTATGATTCATGAATCAATTCATGATTCATGATTCATAAATCGATTCATGAGTCATGATTCAATTCATGATTCAATTCATGATTCATTTCATGATTCATGATTCAATTAATGATTCATGATTCAATTCATGATTCATGATTCGATTCATGATTCATGATTCATAATTTAATTTATGATTCATGATTCATGATTTCAATCATGATTTATGATTCATGATTCGATTCATAATTCATGATTCGTTTCATGATTCAAGATTCATGATTCAATTCATGATTCAGTTCATGATTCATGATTCATTTCATGATTAATGATTTATGATTCAATTCATGATTCATGATTCATAATTCATGATTCAATTCATTATTCATGATTTATTTCATAATTCAATTCATGATTCATTTCATGATTCATGATTCATGATTTGATTCATGATTCATAATTCGATTCATGATTCATGATTCAATTCATGATTCATGAGTCTATTCATGATTCATGATTCTATTCATGATTAATTCATGATTCATGATTCAAATCATGATTCATTTCATAATTCATGATTCATGATTCATTTCATAATTCATGATTCATGATTCAATTCATGATTAATTTCATGATTCAATTCATGATTCATTTCATGATTCATGATTCAATTCATGATTCATGATTCAATTTATGATTCATGATTCAATTCATGATTCATGATTCATTTCATGTTTATTTCATGATTCATGATTCATGATTCAATTCATGATTCAATTCATGATTCATGATTCAATTCATGATTCATGACTCATTTCATGATTCATTTCATGATTCAGGATTCAATTCATAATTCAATTCATGATTCATGATTCAATTCATGATTCATGATTCATTTCATGATGTAATTAATGATTCATTTCATGATTCATGATTCATGATTCAATTCATGATTCATGATTTGATTCATGATTCAATTCATGATTCATGATTCAATTCATGATTCAGGATTCAATTCATGATTCATAATTCGATTCATGATTCATAATTCGATTCATGATTCATGAATCAATTCATGATTCAATTCATGATTCGAATTATGATTCATGATTCGATACATGATTCATGATTCATGATTCATGATTCATGATTCATGATTTAATTTATGATTCATGATTCATGATTTGAATCATGATTCATGATTCATGATTTGATTCATGATTCATGATTCGTTTCATGATCCAAGATTCATGATTAAATTCATGATTCAGTTCATGATTCATGATTTATTTCATGATTAATGATTTATGATTCAATTCATGATTCATGATTCAATTCAGTATTCATGATTTATTTCATGATTCAATTCATGATTCATTTCATGATTCATGATTTGATTCATGATTCATGATTCGATTAATGATTCAATTCATGATTCATGATTCAATTCATGATTCATGATTCTATTCATGATTCATGATTCGATTCATGATTCAATTCATGATTCATGATTCATGATTGAAATCATGATTCATTATTCAATTCATGATTCATGAATCATTTCATAATTCATGATTCATGATTCAATTCATGATTCATTTCATGATTCATGATTTAAATCATGATTCAATTCATGATTCATTTCATGATTCAATTCATGATTCATTTCATGATTCAATTCATGATTCAATTCATGATTCATGATTCAATTCATGATTCATGACTCATTTCATGATTCATTTCATGATTCATTTCATGATTCATGATTCAATTCATAATTCAATTCATGATTCATGATTCAATTCATGATTCATGATTCATTATATGATGTAATTAATGATTCATTTCATGATTCATGATTCATGATTCAATTCATGATTCATGATTTGATTCATGATTCAATTCATGATTCAGGATTCAATTCATGATTCATAATTCGATTCATTATTCGATTCATGATTCATGATTCGATTCATGATTCATGATTCGATTTATGATTCATGATTCGATTCATGATTCATGATTCGATTTATGATTCATGATTCAATTCATGATTCATGATTCGATTAATGATTTATGATTCGATTCATAATTCATGATTCATGATTCAATTCATGATTCATGATTCGATTAATGATTTATGATTCGATTCATGATTCATGATTCATGATTCAAATCATGATTCATGATTCAATTCATGATTCATGATTCATTTCATAATTTATGATTCATACTTCAATTCATGATTCATTTCATGATTCATGATTCAATTCATGATTCATGATGCATTTCATAATTCATGATTCATGATTCAATTCATGATTCATTTCATGATTCATGATTTAAATCATAATTCAATTCATGATTCATTTCATGATTCAATTCATGATTCATTTCATGATTTATGATTCAATTCATGATTCATGATTCAATTTATGATTCATGATTCAATTCATGATTCATGATTCATTTCATGTTTCATTTCATGATTCATGATTCAAATCATGATTCAATTAATGATTCATTTCATGATTCAATTCATGATTCATTTCATGATTCATGATTCAATTCATGATTCATGATTCGATTCATGATTCATGATTCATGATTCGATTCATAATTCATGATTCATGATTCAATTTATGATTCATGATTCAATTCATGATTCATGATTCATAAATCGATTCATGAGTCATGATTCATGATTCAATTTATGATTCATGAATCAATTCATGATTCATGATTCATAAATCGATTCATGAGTCATGATTCAATTCATGATTCAATTCATGATTCATTTCATGATTCATGATTCAATTAATGATTCATGATTCAATTCATGATTCATGATTCGATTCATGATTCATGATTCATAATTTAATTTATGATTCATGATTCATGATTTCAATCATGATTTATGATTCATGATTCGATTCATAATTCATGATTCGTTTCATGATTCAAGATTCATGATTCAATTCATGATTCAGTTCATGATTCATGATTCATTTCATGATTAATGATTTATGATTCAATTCATGATTCATGATTCATGATTCATGATTCAATTCATTATTCATGATTTATTTCATAATTCAATTCATGATTCATTTCATGATTCATGATTCATGATTTGATTCATGATTCATAATTCGATTCATGATTCAATTCATGATTCATGATTCAATTCATGATTCATGAGTCTATTCATGATTCATGATTCGATTCATGATTTAATTCATGATTCATGATTCAAATCATGATTCATTTCATAATTCATTATTCATGATTCATTTCATAATTCATGATTCATGATTCAATTCATGATTCATTTCATGATTCAATTCATGATTCATTTCATGATTCATGATTCAATTCATGATTCATGATTCAATTTATGATTCATGATTCAATTCATGATTCATGATTCATTTCATGTTTCATTTCATGATTCATGATTCATGATTCAATTCATGATTCAATTCATGATTCATGATTCACTTCATGATTCATGACTCATTTCATGATTCATTTCATGATTCAGGATTCAATTCATAATTCAATTCATGATTCATGATTCAATTCATGATTCATGATTCATTTCATGATGTAATTAATGATTCATTTCATGATTCATGATTCATGATTCAATTCATGATTCATGATTTGATTCATGATTCAATTCATGATTCATGATTCAATTCATGATTCAGGATTCGATTCATGATTCATAATTCGATTCATGATTCATAATTCGATTTATGATTCATGAATCAATTCATGATTCAATTCATGATTCATGATTCGATTCATGATTCATGATTCGATACATGATTCATGATTCATGATTCATGATTCATGATTCATGATTTAATTTATGATTCATGATTCATGATTTGAATCATGATTCATGATTCATGATTTGATTCATGATTCATGATTCGTTTCATGATCCAAGATTCATGATTCAATTCATGATTCAGTTCATGATTCATGATTTAGTTCATGATTAATGATTTATGATTCAATTCATGATTCATGATTCAATTCAGTATTCATGATTTATTTCATGATTCAATTCATGATTCATTTCATGATTCATGATTCTATTCATGATTCATGATTCGATTAATGATTCAATTCATGATTCATGATTCAATTCATGATTCATGATTCTATTCATGATTCATGATTCGATTCATGATTCAATTCATGATTCATGATTCATGATTGAAATCATGATTCATTATTCAATTCTTGATTCATGATTCATTTCATAATTCATGATTCATGATTCAATTCATGATTCATTTCATGATTCATGATTTAAATCATGATTCAATTCATGATTCATTTCATGATTCAATTCATGATTCATTTCATGATTCATGATTCAATTCATGATTCATGATTCAATTCATGATTCATGACTCATTTCATGATTCATTTCATGATTCATTTCATGATTCATGATTCATGATTCAATTCATAATTCAATTCATGATTCATGATTCAATTCATGATTCATGATTCATTTCATGATGTAATTAATGATTCATTTCATGATTCATGATTCATGATTCAATTCATGATTCATGATTTGATTCATGATTCAATTCATGATTCAGGATTTAATTCATGATTCATAATTCGATTCATGATTCGATTCATGATTCATGATTCGATTCATGATTCATGATTCGATTTATGATTCATGATTCGATTTATGATTCATGATTCGATTCATGATTCATGATTCGATTTATGATTCATGATTCAATTCATGATTTATGATTCAATTCATGATTCATGATTCATGATTCAAATCATGATTCATGATTCAATTCATGATTCATGATTCATTTCATAATTTATGATTCATGATTCAATTCATGATTCATTTCATGATTCATGATTATATTCATGATTCATGATGTATTTCATAATTCATGATTCATGATTCAATTCATGATTCATGATTCAATTCATGATTCATTTCATGATTCATGATTTAAATCATAATTCAATTCATGATTCATTTCATGATTCAATTCATGATTCATTTCATGATTCATGATTCAATTCAATTCATGATTCAATTTATGATTCATGATTCAATTCATGATTCATGATTCATTTCATGTTTCATTTCATGATTCATGATTCATTTTTCATTTCATGATTGATTCCATGATTCATGATGCAATTCATGATTCAATTCATGATTCATTTCATGATTCTTGATTCAATTCATGATTCATGATTCAATTTATGATTCATGATTCAATTCATGATTCATGATTCATTTCATGATTCATTTCATGATTCATTTCATGATTCATGATTCATGATTCAATTCATGATTCATGATTCAATTCATGATTCATGATTCATTTCATGATGTAATTAATGATTCATTTCATGATTCATGATTCATGATTTAATTCATGATTCATGATTCGATTCATGATTCATGATTCGATTTATGATTCATGATTCAATTTATGATTCATGATTCGATTAATGATTTATGATTCGATTCATGATTCATGATTCATGATTCGATTCATGATTCATGGTTCATTTTTCAATTCATGATTCATGATTCGTTTAATTATTCATGATTTAATTCATGAATCATGATTCGATTCATGATTCATGATTCGATTCATGATTTATGAATCGATTCATGATCTATGATTCATTTCATGATTCATGATTCGATTCATGATTCATGATTCATAATTCAATTCATGATTCATGATTCATGATTCGATTCATGATTCATGATTCAATTCATGATTCATGATTCATGATTCATGATTCGATTCATGATTCATGATTCATGGTTCATTTTTCAATTCATGATTCATGATTCGTTTCATGATTCATGATTTATGATTCGATTCATGATTCAATTCATGATTCGATTCATGATTCGTGATTCATGATTCATTTCATGATTCATAATTTAATTCATGATTCATGATTCATTTCATGATTCATGATTCAATTCATGATTCATGATTCGATTAATGATTTATGATTCGATTCATGATTCATGATTCGTTTCATGATTCATGATTCAATTCATGATTCATGATTCAATTCATGATTCATGATTAATTTCATGATTTAATTCATGATTCATTTCATGATTCATGATTCATGATTGAATTCATGATTTATGATTCATGATTTGATTCATGATTTATGATTCATGATTCGATTCATGATGTAATTAATGATTCATTTCATGATTCATGATTCATGATTCAATTCATGATTCATGATTCAATTCATGATTCATGATTTGATTCATGATTCAATTCATGATTCATGATTCATTTCATGATGTAATTAATGATTCATTTCATGATTCATGATTCATGATTCAATTGATGATTCATGATTTGATTCATGATTCAATTCATGATTCAGGATTCAATTCATGATTCATAATTCGATTCATGATTCGATTCATGATTCATGATTCGATTCATGATTCATGATTCGATTTATGATTCATGATTCGATTCATGATTCATGATTCGATTTATGATTCATGATTCAATTCATGATTTATGATTCAATTCATGATTTATGATTCATGATTCAAATCATGATTCATGATTCAATTCATGATTCATGATTCATTTCATAATTTATGATTCATGATTCAATTCATGATTCATTTCATGATTCATGATTCAATTCATGATTCATGATGTATTTCATAATTCATGATTCATGATTCAATTCATGATTCATTTCATGATTCATGATTTAAATCATAATTCAATTCATGATTCATTTCATGATTCAATTCATGATTCATTTCATGATTCATGATTCAATTCATGATTCATGATTCAATTTATGATTCATGATTCAATTCATGATTCATGATTCATTTCATGTTTCATTTCATGATTCATGATTCATTATTCATTTCATGATTGATTCCATGATTCATGATGCAATTCATGATTCAATTCATGATTCATTTCATGATTCTTGATTCAATTCATGATTCATGATTAAATTTATGATTCATGATTCAATTCATGATTCATGATTCATTTCATGATTCATTTCATGATTCATTTCATGATTCATGATTCATGATTCAATTCATGATTCATGATTCAATTCATGATTCATGATTCATTTCATGATGTAATTAATGATTCATTTCATGATTCATGATTCATGATTTAATTCATGATTCATGATTCGATTAATGATTCATGATTCGATTTATGATTCATGAATCAATTTATGATTCATGATTCGATTAATGATTTATGATTCGATTCATGATTCATGATTCATGATTCGATTCATGAATCATGGTTCATTTTTCAATTCATGATTCATGATTCATTTAATTATTCATGATTTAATTCATGAATCATGATTCGATTCATGATTCATGATTCGATTCATGATTTATGAATCGATTCATGATTTATGATTCATTTCATGATTCATGATTCGATTCATGATTCATGATTCATAATTCAATTCATGATTCATGATTCATGATTCGATTCATGATTCATGATTCAATTCATGATTCATGATTCATGATTCATGATTCGATTCATGATTCATGATTCATGGTTCATTTTTCAATTCATGATTCATGATTCGTTTCATGATTCATGATTTATGATTCGATTCATGATTCAATTCATGATTCGATTCATGATTCGTGATTCATGATTCATTTCATGATTCATGATTCAATTCATGATTCATGATTCATTTCATGATTCATGATTCAATTCATGATTCATGATTCGATTAATGATTTATGATTCGATTCATGATTCATGATTCGTTTCATGATTCATGATTCAATTCATGATTCATGATTCAATTCATGATTCATGATTAATTTCATGATTTAATTCATGATTCATTTCATGATTCATGATTCATGATTGAATTCATGATTTATGATTCATGATTTGATTCATGATTTATGATTCATGATTCGATTCATGATTCATGATTCGTTTCATGATTCATGATTCGATTCATGATTTATGATTGAATTAATGATTCATGATTCAATTCATGAATCATGATTCAATTCATGATTCATGATTCGATTCATGATTTATGAATCGATTCATGATTTATGATTTGTTTCATGATTCATGATTCAATTCATGATTCATGATTCATAATTCAATTCATGATTTATGATTCATGATTCGATTCATGATTCATGATTCAATTCATGATTCATGATTCATGATTCATGATTCGATTCATGATTCATAATTCATGGTTCATTTTTCAATTCATGATTCATGATTCGTTTCATGATTCATGATTCATGATTCAATTCATGATTCAATTCATGATTCGATTCATGATTCATGATTCATTTCATGATTCATGATTCAATTCATGATTCATGATTCAATTCATGATTCATGATTCGATTCATGATTCATGATTCGTTTCATGATTCATGATTCAATTTATGATTCATGATTCATGATTCATGATTCAATTCTTGATTCATGATTTATTATTTGATTCATTATTCATGATTCATGATTCAATTCATGATTCAATTAATAATTCAATTCATGATTCATGATTCAATTCATGATTCACGATTCATGATTCGATTCATGATTCACGAATCATGATTCGATTCATGATTCATGATTCGATTAATGATTCATGATTCATGATTCGATTCATGATTCGATTCATGATCCAATGACTCATGATTCGATTCTTGATTCATGATTCGATTCATAATTCATGATTCATGATTTGATTTATGTTTCATGATTCATGATTCGATTCATGAGTCATGATTCAATTCATGATTTGATTCATTATTCATAAATCATGATTCAATTCATGATTCATGATTCATAATTCGATTAATGATTCGTGATTCAATTCCTGATTCAATTCATGATTCATAATTCGATTCATGATTCATGATTCATGATTCCATTCATGAGTCATGATTCATGATTCGATTCATGATTCCATTCATGATTCAATGATTCATGAGTCGATTCATGATTCATGATTCGATTAATGATTCGTGATTCAATTCCTGATTCAATTCATGATTCATAATTCGATTCATGATTCATGATTCATGATTCCATTCATGAGTCATGATTCATGATTCGATTCATGATTCGATTCATGATTCGATTCATGATTCAATGATTCATGAGTCGATTCATGATTCATGATTCGATTTATAATTCATGATTCATGATTCAATTTATGATTCATGATTCAATTCATGATTCATGATTCATAAATCGATTCATGAGTCATGATTCAATTCATGATTCAATTCATGATTCATTTCATGATTCATGATTCGATTCATGATTCATGATTCGATTCATGATTCATGATTCGATTCATGATTCATGATTCATGATTCATGATTCATGATTCAATTCATGATTCATGATTTGATTCATGATTCATGATTCATGATTTGATTCATGATTCATGATTCGTTTCAAGATTCAAGATTCATGATTCAATTCATGATTCATGATTCATGATTTATTTCATGATTAATGATTCATGATTCAATTCATGATTCATGATTCATGATTCAATTAATGATTCATGATTTATTTCATTATTCAATTCATGATTCATATCATGATTCATGATTTGATTCATGATTCATGATTCAAATTATGATTCATGATTCAATTCATGATTCAAGATTCGATTCATGATTCAATTCATGATTCATGATTCATAATTTGATTCATGATTCATGAATCAATTCATGATTCAATTCATGATTCATGATTCGATTTATGATTCATGATTCGATTTATGATTCATGATTCGATTCATGATTCATGATTCGATTCATGATTCATGATTCATGATTCGATTTATGATTCATGATTCAATTTATGATTCATGATTCAATTAATGATTCATGATTCATGATTCAAATCATGATTCATGATCCAATTCATGATTCATGATTTATTTCATAATTCATGGTTCTTGATTTAATTCATGATTCATTTCATGATTCATGATTCAATTCATGATTCATTTTATGATTCATGATTTAAATCATGATTCAATTCATGATTCATTTCATGATTCAATTCATGATTCATTTCATGATTCATGATTCAATTCATGATTCATGATTCAATTCATGATTCATTTCATGATGTAATTAATGATTCATGATTCAATTCATGATTCATGATTCAATTCATGATTCAATTCATGATTCATGATTCAATTCATGATTAATGACTCATTTCATGATTCATTTCATGATTCATGATTTATGATTCAATTCATGATTCATGATTTGATTCATGATTCAATTCATGATTCAGGATTCAATTCATGATTCATAATTCGATTCATGATTCGATTCATGATTCATGATTCGATTCATGATTCATGATTCGATTTATGATTCATGTTTCGATTCATGATTCATGATTCGATTTATGATTCATGATTCGATTCATGATTCATGATTCGATTCATGATTCATGATTCGATTTATGATTCATGATTCGATTCATGATTCATGATTCGATTTATGATTCATGATTCAATTCATGATTCATGATTCGATTAATGATTTAAGATTCGATTTATGATTCATGATTCATGATTCAAATCATGATTCATGATTCATTTCATGATTCATGATTCATTTCATAATTTATGAATCATGATTCAATTCATGATTCATTTCATGATTCATGATTCAATTCATGATTCATGATGCATTTCATAATTCATGATTCATGATTCAATTCATGATTCATTTCATGATTCATGAGTTAAATCATAATTCAATTCATGATTCATTTCATGATTCAATTCATGATTCATTTCATGATTCATGATTCAATTCATGATTCATGATTCAATTTATGATTCATGATTCAATTCATGATTCATGATTCATTTCATGTTTCATTTCATGATTCATGATTCATGATTCATTTCATGATTGATTCCATGATTCATGATGCAATTCATGATTCAATTCATGATTCATTTCATGATTCTTGATTCAATTCATGATTCATGATTCAATTTATGATTCATGATTCAATTCATGATTCATGATTCATGATTCATGATTCATTTCATGATTCATTTCATGATTCATGATTCATGATTCAATTCATGATTCATGATTCAATTCATGATTCATGATTCATTTCATGATGTAATTAATGATTCATTTCATGATTCATGATTCATGATTTAATTCATGATTCATGATTCAATTTATGATTCATGATTCAATTCATGATTCATGATTCGATTAATGATTTATGATTCGATTCATGATTCATGATTCGATTCATGATTCATGGTTCATTTTTCAATTCATGATTCATGATTCATTTCATGATTCATGATTCAATTCATGATTCATGATTCGATTAATGATTTATGATTCGATACATGATTCATGATTCATGATTCATGATTCATGATTCATGATTTAATTTATGATTCATGATTCATGATTTGAATCATGATTCATGATTCATGATTTGATTCATGATTCATGATTCGTTTCATGATCCAAGATTCATGATTCAATTCATGATTCAGTTCATGATTCATGATTTAGTTCATGATTAATGATTTATGATTCAATTCATGATTCATGATTCAATTCAGTATTCATGATTTATTTCATGATTCAATTCATGATTCATTTCATGATTCATGATTCTATTCATGATTCATGATTCGATTAATGATTCAATTCATGATTCATGATTCAATTCATGATTCATGATTCTATTCATGATTCATGATTCGATTCATGATTCAATTCATGATTCATGATTCATGATTGAAATCATGATTCATTATTCAATTCTTGATTCATGATTCATTTCATAATTCATGATTCATGATTCAATTCATGATTCATTTCATGATTCATGATTTAAATCATGATTCAATTCATGATTCATTTCATGATTCAATTCATGATTCATTTCATGATTCATGATTCAATTCATGATTCATGATTCAATTCATGATTCATGACTCATTTCATGATTCATTTCATGATTCATTTCATGATTCATGATTCATGATTCAATTCATAATTCAATTCATGATTCATGATTCAATTCATGATTCATGATTCATTTCATGATGTAATTAATGATTCATTTCATGATTCATGATTCATGATTCAATTCATGATTCATGATTTGATTCATGATTCAATTCATGATTCAGGATTTAATTCATGATTCATAATTCGATTCATGATTCGATTCATGATTCATGATTCGATTCATGATTCATGATTCGATTTATGATTCATGATTCGATTTATGATTCATGATTCGATTCATGATTCATGATTCGATTTATGATTCATGATTCAATTCATGATTTATGATTCAATTCATGATTCATGATTCATGATTCAAATCATGATTCATGATTCAATTCATGATTCATGATTCATTTCATAATTTATGATTCATGATTCAATTCATGATTCATTTCATGATTCATGATTATATTCATGATTCATGATGTATTTCATAATTCATGATTCATGATTCAATTCATGATTCATGATTCAATTCATGATTCATTTCATGATTCATGATTTAAATCATAATTCAATTCATGATTCATTTCATGATTCAATTCATGATTCATTTCATGATTCATGATTCAATTCAATTCATGATTCAATTTATGATTCATGATTCAATTCATGATTCATGATTCATTTCATGTTTCATTTCATGATTCATGATTCATTTTTCATTTCATGATTGATTCCATGATTCATGATGCAATTCATGATTCAATTCATGATTCATTTCATGATTCTTGATTCAATTCATGATTCATGATTCAATTTATGATTCATGATTCAATTCATGATTCATGATTCATTTCATGATTCATTTCATGATTCATTTCATGATTCATGATTCATGATTCAATTCATGATTCATGATTCAATTCATGATTCATGATTCATTTCATGATGTAATTAATGATTCATTTCATGATTCATGATTCATGATTTAATTCATGATTCATGATTCGATTCATGATTCATGATTCGATTTATGATTCATGATTCAATTTATGATTCATGATTCGATTAATGATTTATGATTCGATTCATGATTCATGATTCATGATTCGATTCATGATTCATGGTTCATTTTTCAATTCATGATTCATGATTCGTTTAATTATTCATGATTTAATTCATGAATCATGATTCGATTCATTATTCATGATTCGATTCATGATTTATGAATCGATTCATGATCTATGATTCATTTCATGATTCATGATTCGATTCATGATTCATGATTCATAATTCAATTCATGATTCATGATTCATGATTCGATTCATGATTCATGATTCAATTCATGATTCATGATTCATGATTCATGATTCGATTCATGATTCATGATTCATGGTTCATTTTTCAATTCATGATTCATGATTCGTTTCATGATTCATGATTTATGATTCGATTCATGATTCAATTCATGATTCGATTCATGATTCGTGATTCATGATTCATTTCATGATTCATAATTTAATTCATGATTCATGATTCATTTCATGATTCATGATTCAATTCATGATTCATGATTCGATTAATGATTTATGATTCGATTCATGATTCATGATTCGTTTCATGATTCATGATTCAATTCATGATTCATGATTCAATTCATGATTCATGATTAATTTCATGATTTAATTCATGATTCATTTCATGATTCATGATTCATGATTGAATTCATGATTTATGATTCATGATTTGATTCATGATTTATGATTCATGATTCGATTCATGATGTAATTAATGATTCATTTCATGATTCATGATTCATGATTCAATTCATGATTCATGATTCAATTCATGATTCATGATTCAATTCATGATTCATGATTTGATTCATGATTCAATTCATGATTCATGATTCATTTCATGATGTAATTAATGATTCATTTCATGATTCATGATTCATGATTCAATTGATGATTCATGATTTGATTCATGATTCAATTCATGATTCAGGATTCAATTCATGATTCATAATTCGATTCATGATTCGATTCATGATTCATGATTCGATTCATGATTCATGATTCGATTTATGGTTCATGATTCGATTCATGATTCATGATTCGATTTATGATTCATGATTCAATTCATGATTTATGATTCAATTCATGATTTATGATTCATGATTCAAATCATGATTCATGATTCAATTCATGATTCATGATTCATTTCATAATTTATGATTCATGATTCAATTCATGATTCATTTCATGATTCATGATTCAATTCATGATTCATGATGTATTTCATAATTCATGATTCATGATTCAATTCATGATTCATTTCATGATTCATGATTTAAATCATAATTCAATTCATGATTCATTTCATGATTCAATTCATGATTCATTTCATGATTCATGATTCAATTCATGATTCATGATTCAATTTATGATTCATGATTCAATTCATGATTCATGATTCATTTCATGTTTCATTTCATGATTCATGATTCATTATTCATTTCATGATTGATTCCATGATTCATGATGCAATTCATGATTCAATTCATGATTCATTTCATGATTCTTGATTCAATTCATGATTCATGATTAAATTTATGATTCATGATTCAATTCATGATTCATGATTCATTTCATGATTCATTTCATGATTCATTTCATGATTCATGATTCATGATTCAATTCATGATTCATGATTCAATTCATGATTCATGATTCATTTCATGATGTAATTAATGATTCATTTCATGATTCATGATTCATGATTTAATTCATGATTCATGATTCGATTAATGATTCATGATTCGATTTATGATTCATGATTCAATTTATGATTCATGATTCGATTAATGATTTATGATTCGATTCATGATTCATGATTCGATTCATGATTCATGGTTCATTTTTCAATTCATGATTCATGATTCATTTAATTATTCATGATTTAATTCATGAATCATGATTCGATTCATGATTCATGATTCGATTCATGATTTATGAATCGATTCATGATTTATGATTCATTTCATGATTCATGATTCGATTCATGATTCATGATTCATAATTCAATTCATGATTCATGATTCATGATTCGATTCATGATTCATGATTCAATTCATGATTCATGATTCATGATTCATGATTCGATTCATGATTCATGATTCATGGTTCATTTTTCAATTCATGATTCATGATTCGTTTCATGATTCATGATTTATGATTCGATTCATGATTCAATTCATGATTCGATTCATGATTCGTGATTTATGATTCATTTCATGATTCATGATTCAATTCATGATTCATGATTCATTTCATGATTCATGATTCAATTCATGATTCATGATTCGATTAATGATTTATGATTCGATTCATGATTCATGATTCGTTTCATGATTTATGATTCAATTCATGATTCATGATTCAATTCATGATTCATGATTAATTTCATGATTTAATTCATGATTCATTTCATGATTCATGATTCATGATTGAATTCATGATTTATGATTCATGATTTGATTCATGATTTATGATTCATGATTCGATTCATGATTCATGATTCGTTTCATGATTCATGATTCGATTCATGATTTTATGATTGAATTAATGATTCATGATTCAATTCATGAATCATGATTCAATTCATGATTCATGATTCGATTCATGATTTATGAATCGATTCATGATTTATGATTTGTTTCATGATTCATGATTCAATTCATGATTCATGATTCATAATTCAATTCATGATTTATGATTCATGATTCGATTCATGATTCATGATTCAATTCATGATTCATGATTCATGATTCATGATTCGATTCATGATTCATAATTCATGGTTCATTTTTCAATTCATGATTCATGATTCGTTTCATGATTCATGATTCATGATTCAATTCATGATTCAATTCATGATTTCGATTCATGATTCATGATTCATTTCATGATTCATGATTCAATTCATGATTCATGATTCAATTCATGATTCATGATTCGATTCATGATTCATGATTCGTTTCATGATTCATGATTCAATTTATGATTCATGATTCATGATTCATGATTCAATTCTTGATTCATGATTTATTATTTGATTCATTATTCATGATTCATGATTCAATTCATGATTCAATTAATAATTCAATTCATGATTCATGATTCAATTCATGATTCACGATTCATGATTCGATTCATGATTCACGAATCATGATTCGATTCATGATTCATGATTCGATTAATGATTCATGATTCATGATTCGATTCATGATTCGATTCATGATCCAATGACTCATGATTCGATTCTTGATTCATGATTCGATTCATAATTCATGATTCATGATTCGATTTATGTTTCATGATTCATGATTCGATTCATGAGTCATGATTCAATTCATGATTTGATTCATTATTCATAAATCATGATTCAATTCATGATTCATGATTCATAATTCGATTAATGATTCGTGATTCAATTCCTGATTCAATTCATGATTCATAATTCGATTCATGATTCATGATTCATGATTCCATTCATGAGTCATGATTCATGATTCGATTCATGATTCCATTCATGATTCAATGATTCATGAGTCGATTCATGATTCATGATTCGATTAATGATTCGTGATTCAATTCCTGATTCAATTCATGATTCATAATTCGATTCATGATTCATGATTCATGATTCCATTCATGAGTCATGATTCATGATTCGATTCATGATTCGATTCATGATTCGATTCATGATTCAATGATTCATGAGTCGATTCATGATTCATGATTCGATTTATAATTCATGATTCATGATTCAATTTATGATTCATGATTCAATTCATGATTCATGATTCATAAATCGATCATGAGTCATGATTCAATTCATGATTCAATTCATGATTCATTTCATGATTCATGATTCGATTCATGATTCATGATTCGATTCATGATTCATGATTCGATTCATGATTCATGATTCATGATTCATGATTCATGATTCAATTCATGATCATGATTTGATTCATGATTCATGATTCATGATTTGATTCATGATTCATGATTCGTTTCAAGATTCAAGATTCATGATTCAATTCATGATTCATGATTCATGATTTATTTCATGATTAATAATTCATGATTCAATTCATGATTCATGATTCATGATTCAATTAATGATTCATGATTTATTTCATTATTCAATTCATGATTCATATCATGATTCATGATTCATGATTGAAATTATGATTCATGATTCAATTCATGATTCAAGATTCGATTCATGATTCAATTCATGATTCATGATTCATAATTTGATTCATGATTCATGAATCAATTCATGATTCAATTCATGATTCATGATTCGATTTATGATTCATGATTCGATTTATGATTCATGATTCGATTCATGATTCATGATTCGATTCATGATTCATGATTCATGATTCGATTTATGATTCATGATTCAATTTATGATTCATGATTCAATTAATGATTCATGATTCATGATTCAAATCATGATTCATGATCCAATTCATGATTCATGATTTATTTCATAATTCATGGTTCTTGATTTAATTCATGATTCATTTCATGATTCATGATTCAATTCATGATTCATTTTATGATTCATGATTTAAATCATGATTCAATTCATGATTCATTTCATGATTCAATTCATGATTCATTTCATGATTCATGATTCAATTCATGATTCATGATTCAATTCATGATTCATTTCATGATGTAATTAATGATTCATGATTCAATTCATGATTCATGATTCAATTCATGATTCAATTCATGATTCATGATTCAATTCATGATTAATGACTCATTTCATGATTCATTTCATGATTCATGATTTATGATTCAATTCATGATTCATGATTTGATTCATGATTCAATTCATGATTCAGGATTCAATTCATGATTCATAATTCGATTCATGATTCGATTCATGATTCATGATTCGATTCATGATTCATGATTCGATTTATGATTCATGTTTCGATTCATGATTCATGATTCGATTTATGATTCATGATTCGATTCATGATTCATGATTCGATTCATGATTCATGATTCGATTTATGATTCATGATTCGATTCATGATTCATGATTCGAATTATGATTCATGATTCAATTCATGATTCATGATTCGATTAATGATTTAAGATTCGATTTATGATTCATGATTCATGATTCAAATCATGATTCATGATTCATTTCATGATTCATGATTCATTTCATAATTTATGAATCATGATTCAATTCATGATTCATTTCATGATTCATGATTCAATTCATGATTCATGATGCATTTCATAATTCATGATTCATGATTCAATTCATGATTCATTTCATGATTCATGAGTTAAATCATAATTCAATTCATGATTCATTTCATGATTCAATTCATGATTCATTTCATGATTCATGATTCAATTCATGATTCATGATTCAATTTATGATTCATGATTCAATTCATGATTCATGATTCATTTCATGTTTCATTTCATGATTCATGATTCATGATTCATTTCATGATTGATTCCATGATTCATGATGCAATTCATGATTCAATTCATGATTCATTTCATGATTCTTGATTCAATTCATGATTCATGATTCAATTTATGATTCATGATTCAATTCATGATTCATGATTCATTTCATGATTCATTTCATGATTCATGATTCATGATTCAATTCATGATTCATGATTCAATTCATGATTCATGATTCATTTCATGATGTAATTAATGATTCATTTCATGATTCATGATTCATGATTTAATTCATGATTCATGATTCAATTTATGATTCATGATTCAATTCATGATTCATGATTCGATTAATGATTTATGATTCGATTCATGATTCATGATTCGATTCATGATTCATGGTTCATTTTTCAATTCATGATTCATGATTCATTTCATGATTCATGATTCAATTCATGATTCATGATTCGATTAATGATTTATGATTCGATTCATGATTCATGATTCATTTCATGATTCATGATTCAATTCATGTTTCATGATTCATGATTCAATTCATGATTCATGATTAATTTCATGTTTTAATTCATGATTCATTTCATGATTCATGATTCATGATTGAATTCATGATTTATGATTCATGATTTGATTCATGATTTATGATTCATGATTCGATTCATGATTCATGATTCGTTTCATGATTCAAGATTCATGATTCGTTTCATGATTCAAGATTCATGATTCAATTCATGATTCAGTTCATGATTCATGATTGAATTCATGATTCATGATTCAATTTATGATTCATGATTCAATTCATGATTCATGATTCATTTCATGTTTCATTTCATAATTCATGGTTCAATTCATGATTCATTTCATGATTCATGATTCAATTCATGATTCATGATTCATTTCATGATTCATGATTCGATTCATGATTTATGATTGAATTAATGATTCATGATTCAATTCATGAATCATGATTCATGATTCAATTCTTGATTCATGATTTATTATTTGATTCATTATTCATGATTCATGATTCAATTCATGATTCAATTAATAATTCAATTCATGATTCATGATTCAATTCATGATTCACGATTCATGATTCGATTCATGATTCACGAATCATGATTCGATTCATGATTCATGATTCGATTAATGATTCATGATTCATGATTCGATTCATGATTCGATTCATGATCCAATGACTCATGATTCGATTCTTGATTCATGATTCATGATTCGATTCATAATTCATGATTCATGATTCGATTTATGTTTCATGATTCAAGATTCGATTCATGAGTCATGATTCAATTCATGATTCAATTCATGATCCATGATTCAATTCATGATTCATGATTCATGATTAATGTTTTGATTCATTATTCATGATTCATGATTCAATTCATGATTCATGATTTATAATTCGATTCATGATTCGTGATTCAATTCCTGATTCAATTCATGATTCATAATTCGATTCATGATTCATAATTCATGATTCGATTCATGATTCATGATTTAATTCATGATTCATGATTCTTAATTCGATTCATGATTCGTGACTCAATTCCTGATTCAATTCATGATTCATAATTCGATTCATGATTCATGATTCCATTCATGAGTCATGATTCATGATTCGATTCATGATTCAATTCATGATTCAATGATTCATGAGTCGATTCATGATTCATGATTCATGATTCGATTTATAATTCATGATTCATGATTCAATTTATGATTCATGATTCAATTCATGATTCATGATTCATAAATCGATTCATGAGTCATGATTCAATTCATGATTCAATTCATGATTCATTTCATGATTCATGATTCGATTCATGATTCATGATTCGATTCATGATTCATGATTCATGATTCAATTCATGATTCATGATTCATGATTTGATTCATGATTCATGATTCATGATTTGATTCATGATTCATGATTTGTTTCATGATTCAAGATTCATGATTCAATTCATAATTCATGATTCATGATTTATTTCATGATTAATGATTCATGATTCAATTCATGATTCATGATTCATTTTTCAATTCATGATTCATGATTTATTTCATGATTCAATTCATGATTCATTTCATGATTTATGATTCATGATTTGATTCATGATTCATGATTCAAATTATTATTCATGATTCAATTCATGATTCAAGATTCGATTCATGATTCAATTCATGATTCATGATTCATGATTTGATTCATGATTCATGAATCAATTCATGATTCAATTCATGATTCATGATTCGATTCATGATTCATGATTCGATTCATGATTCATGATTCGATTCATGATTCATGATTCGATTTATGATTCATGATTCAATTCATGATTCATGATTCGATTAATGATTCAAGATTCAAATCATGATTCATGATTCAATTCATGATTCATGATTTATTTCATAATTCATGAATCATTAATTGAATCATTCATAAATCATGAATTGAATCATGAATTGAATCATGAAATGAATCATGAATCATACATTGAATCATGAATTATGAATCATGAAATGAATTATGAATCATGAATTGAATCAGGAATCATGAATCGAGTCATGAATCATGAATTGAATCATGAATTGAATAATTAATCGAATCATGAATCATGAATTGTATCATGAATCATGAATCGAATCTTGAATCATGAATTGAATCATGAATTGAATGATGAATCATGAATCGAATCATGAATCATGATTCATGAATTGAATGATGAATCATGAATCGAATCATGAATCATGAATCATGAATTGAATCATGAATCATGAATCATGAAACGAATCATGAATCGAATCATTAATCATGAATTATGAATTAAATCATGAATCATGTATCATGAAACGATTAATGATTCATGAATTGAATCATGAATCATGAATCGAATCATGAATCATGAATTATGAATTAAATCATGAATCATGAATCATGAAACGAATTATGAATCATGAATTGAATCATGAATCATGAATCGAATCATGAATCTTGAATTGAATCATGAATTGATTCATGAATCATGAATCAAATTATGAATCATGACTTGAATCATGAATCATGAATTGAATCATGAATCAAGAATCGAATCATGAATCATGAATTGAACTATGAATCATTAATCATGAAATGATTCATGAATTAAATCATGAAATGAATCATGAATTGAATCATGAATCATGAATTGAATCATAAATTGAATCATGAATTGAATCATGAATCATGAAATGAATCATGAATCATGAATTGAATCATGAATCATGAATTGAATCAAGAATCATGAAATGAATCATGAATCATGAATTGAATCATGAATCATAAATTGAATCATGAATCATGAAATGATTCATGAATTAAATCATGAAATGAATCATGAATTGAATCATGAATCATGAATTGAATCATAAATTGAATCATGAATTGAATCATGAATCATGAAATGAATCATGAATCATGAATTGAATCATGAATCATGAATTGAATCAAGAATCATGGAATGAATCATGAATCATGAATTAAATCATGAATCATGAAATTAATCATGAACTGAATCATGAATCATGAATCATGAATTGAATCATGAATCATGAATTGAATCAAGAATCATGAAATGAATCATGAATTGAATCGTGAATTGAATCATGAATCATGGAATGAATCATGAATCATGAATTAAATCATGAATCATGAAATTAATCATGAACTGAATCATGAATCATGAATCATGAACTGAATCATGAATCATGAATCATGAATTAAATCATGAATCATGAAATGAATCATGAATTGAATCATGAATTGAATCATGAAATGAATCATGAATCATAAATTGAATCATGAATCATTAATCATGAATTGAATCATGAATTGAATCATGAATCATGAATTGAATCATGAATTGAATAATGAATCGAATCATGAATCATGAATCATGAATTGTATCATGATCCATGAATTGAATCATGAATTGAATCATGAATCATGAATCGAATCATGAATCATGAATCATGAATCGAATCATGAATCATGAATCATGAATTGAATCATGAATCATGAAATGAATCATGAATCATAAATCATGAATTGAATCATGAATCATGAATCATGAAATGAAACATGAAATGAATCATGAATCATGAATTGAATCATGAATCATAAATTGAATCATGAATCATGAATTAAATCATGAATCATGAAATGAATCATGAATTGAATCATTAATTGAATCATGAATCATGAATTGAATCATGAATTGAATCATGAATCATGAATCATGAAATGAAACATGAAATGAATCATGAATCATGAATTGAACCATGAATCATAT
Source organism: Mixophyes fleayi (assembly GCF_038048845.1). NCBI lineage: Eukaryota > Metazoa > Chordata > Amphibia > Anura > Limnodynastidae > Mixophyes > Mixophyes fleayi. The sequence goes on along the minus strand of NW_027446136.1, from coordinate 123,587 downwards.
ATTGAATCATGAATCATGAATTGAATCATGAATCATGAAATGAATCATGAAATGAATCATGAATTGAATCATGAATCAAATCATTAATCATGAATTATGAATTAAATCATGAATCATGAATCATGAAACAAATCATGAATCATGAATTGAATCATGAATCATGAATTGAATCATAAATTGAATCATGAATTGAATCATGAATCATGAAATGAATAATGAATCATGAATTGAATCATGAATCATGAATTGAATCAAGAATCATGAAATGAATCATGAATTGAATCATGAATTGAATCATGAATCATGAATCATGAAATGAATCATGAAATGAATCATGAATCATGAATTGAATCATGAATCATGAATTGAATCATGAATCAAATCATTAATCATGAATTATGAATTAAATCATGAATCATGAATCATGAAACAAATCATGAATCATGAATTGAATCATGAATCATGAATTGAATCATAAATTGAATCATGAATTGAATCATGAATCATGAAATGAATAATGAATCATGAATTGAATCATGAATCATGAATTGAATCAAGAATCATGAAATGAATCATGAATTGAATCATGAATTGAATCATGAATCATGAATTATGAAATGAATCATGAAATGAATCATGAATCATGAATTGAATCATGAATCATGAATTGAATCAAGAATCATGAAATGAATCATGAATTGAATCATGAATTGAATCATGAATCATGGAATGAATCATGAATCATGAATTAAATCATGAATCATGAAATTAATCATGAACTGAATCATTAATCATGAATCATGAATTGAATCATGAATCATGAATTGAATCAAGAATCATGAAATGAATCATGAATTGAATCATGAATCATGGAATGAATCATGAATCATGAATTAAATCATGAATCATGAAATTAATCATGAACTGAATCATGAATCATGAATCATGAACTTAATAATGAATCATGAATCATGAATTAAATCATGAATCATGAAATGAATCATGAATTGAATCATGAATTGAATCATGAAATGAATCATGAATCATAAATTGAATCATGAATCATTAATCATGAATTGAATCATGAATCATGAATTGAATCATGAATCATGAATTGAATCATGAATTGAATAATGAATCGAATCATGAATCATGAATCATGAATTGTATCATGAATCATGAATTGAATCTTGAATCATGAATTGAATCATGAATTGAATCATGAATCATAAATCGAACCATGAATCATAAATCATGAATTGAATCATGAATCATGTATCCAATCATAAATCATGAATTGAATCATGACTTGATTCATGAATCATGAATCAAATTATGAATGATGAATTGAATAATGAATCATAAATCATGAATTGAATCATGAATCATGAATCGAATCATGAATCATGAATCATGAAATGAATCATGAATTAAATCATGAAATGAATCATGAATCATGAATTGAATCATGAATTGAATCATGAATCATGAATCATGGAATGAAACATGAAATGAATCATGAATCATAAAATGAATCATGAATTGAATCATGAATTGAATCATGAATCATGTATTGAAACATGAATTAAAACATGAATTGAATCATGAATCATGAAATGAATCATAAATTGAATTATGAATTTAATCATGGATCATGAATGGAATCATGAATCATGAAACGAATCATAAATCATGAATCGAATCATGAATCATGAATTGAATCATGAATCATGAAACGAATCATGAATCATGAATCGAATCATGAATCATGAATCGAATCATGAATCATGAATTGAATCACGAATTGATTCATGAATCATAAATCATGAATTGAATCATGAATCGAATCATGAATCATGAATTGAATCATGAATTAAATCATGAATCATGAAATGAATCATGAATTAAATCATGAAATAATTCATGAATCATGAATTGAATCATGAATCATGAATTGAATCATAAATTGAATCTTGAATCATGAATCATGAAATTAATCATGAAATAAATCATAAATCATGAATTGAATCATGAATCAGGAATTGAATCAAGAATCATGAAATGAATCATGAACTGAATCATGAATCATGAATCATGAACTGAATCATGAATCATGAATCATGAATTAAATCATGAATCATGAAATGAATCATGAATTGAATCATGAATTGAAATATGAAATGAATCATGAATCATAAATTGAATCAGGAATCATGAATCGAGTCATGAATCATGAATTGAATCATGAATTCAATAATGAATCGAATCATGAATCATGAATCATGAATTGTATCATGAATCATGAATCGAATCTTGAATCATGAATTGAATCAGGAATTGAATGATGAATCATAAATCGAATCATGAATCATGATTCATGAATTGAATCATGAATCATGAATCGAATCATGAATCATGAATCATGAATTGAATCATGAATCATTAATCATGAAACGAATCATGAATCATGAATCATGAATTGAATCATGAATCATGAATTGAATCATGAATCATGAATTGAATCATGAATTGATTCATGAATCAAATCAAATTATGAATGATGAATTGAATAATGAATTATAAATCATGAATTGAATCATGAATCATGAATCAAATCATGAATCATAAATTGTATCATAAATTGAATCATGAATCATGAATCATAAAATATATCATGAATTAAATCATGAAATGAATCATGAATCATGAATTGAATCATGAAATGAATCATGAATCATGAATTAAATCATGAATCATGAATTGAATCATGAATTGAATCATGAATCATGAATTGAATCATGAATTGAATCATGAATTGAATCATGAATCATGAATCATAAAATAAATCATGAATTAAATCATGAAATGAATCATGAATCATGAATTGAATCATGAAATGAATCATGAATCATGAATTAAATCATGAATCATGAATTGAATCATGAATTGAATCATGAATTGAATCATGAATCATGAATTGAATCATGAATTGAATCATGAATTGAATCATGAATCATGAAATGAAACATGAAATGAATCATGAATCATGAATTGAATCATGAATCATAAATTGAATCATGAATTATGAATTAAATCATGAATCATGAAATGAATCATGAATTGAATCATGAATTGAATCATGAATCATGAATTGAATCATGAATCATAAAATGAAACATGAAATGAATCATGAATCATGAATTGAATCATGAATCATATATTGAATCATGAATCATGAATTGAATCATGAATCATGAAATGAATCCTGAAATGAATCATGAATTGAATCATGAATCAAATCATTAATCATGAATTATGAATTAAATCATGAATCATGAATCATGAAACAAATCATGAATCATGAATTGAATCATGAATCATGAATCGAATCATGAATCATGAATTATGAATTAAATCATAAATCATGAATCATGAGACGAATCATGAATCATGAATTGAATCATGAATCATGAATCGAATCATGAATCATGAATTAAATCATGAATTGATTCATGAATAATGAATCAAATTATGAATCATGACTTGAATCATGAATCATGAATCATGAATTGAATCATGAATCAAGAATCGAATCATGAATCATGAATTGAATCATGAATCATGAATCATGAATTAAATCATGAAATGAATCATGAATCATGAATTGAATCATGAATTATGAATTGAATCAAGAATCATGAAATGAATCATGAATTGAATCATGAATTGAATCATGAATCATGGAATGAATCATGAATCATGAATTGAATCATGAATTATGAATTGAATCAAGAATCATGAAATGAATCATGAATTGAATCATGAATTGAATCATGAATCATGGAATGAATCATGAATCATGAATTGAATCATGAATCATGAATTAAATCATGAATCATGAAATGAATCATGAACTGAATCATGAATCATGAACTGAATCATGAATCATGAACTGAATCATGAATCATGAATCATGAATTAAATCATGAATCATAAAATGAATCATGAATTGAATCATGAATTGAATCATGAAGTGAATCATGAATCATAAATTGAATCATGAATCATGAATCATGAATTGAATCATGAATCATGAATTGAATCATGAATCATGAATCGAGTCATGAATCATGAATTAAATCATGAATTGAATAATGAATGGAATCATGAATCATAAATCATGAATTATATCATGAATCATGAATCGAATCTTGAATCATGAATTGAATCATGAATCATGAATCATGAATTGAATCATGAATCATGAATCATAAAACGAATCATGAATCATGAATTGAATCATGAATCATGAATCGAATCATAAATCATGAATTGAATCATGAATTGATTCATGAATCATGAATCAAATTATGAATGATAAATTGAATAATGAATCATAAATCATGAATTGAATCTTGAATCATGAATCGAATCATGAATCATGAATTGAATCATGAATTGAATCATGAATCCTTAATCATGAAATGAATCATGAATTAAATCATGAAATGAATCATGAATCATGAATTGAATCATGAATTGATTCATTAATCATGAATCAAATTATGAATGATGAATCGAATCATGAATCATGAATTGTATCATGAATCATGAATCGACTCTTGAATCATGAATTGAATCATGAATTGAATCATGAATCATGAATCGAATCATGAATCATGAATTGAATCATGAATCATGAAACGAATCATGAATCATGAATCATGAATTGAATCATGAATCCAATCATAAATCATGAATTGAATCATGAATCATGAATCGAATCATGAATCATGAATTGAATCATGAATTGAATCATGAATCATGAATCATGAATTGAATCATGAATTGAATCATGAATCATGAATCATAAAATAAATCATGAATTAAATCATATAATGAATCATGAATCATGAATTGAATCATGAATCATGAATTGAATAATTAATTGAATCATGAATCATGAATCATGAATCATGAATTGAATCATGAATTGAATCATGAATCATGAATTAAATCATGAATCATGAATTGAATCATGAATTAAATCATGAATTGAATCATGAATCATGAATTGAATCATGCATTGAATCATGAATCATGAATCATGAAATGAAACATGAATCATAAATTGAATCATGAATCATAAATTTAATCATGAATCATAAAATGAATCATGAATTGAATCATGAATTGAAACATGAATCATGAATTGAATCATGAAGTGAATCATGAATCATGAATCATGAAATGAAACATGAAATAAATCATGAATCATGAATTGAATCATGAATCATAAATTGAATCATGAATCATGAACTGAATCATAAATCATGAAATGAATCATGAAATGCATCATGAATTGAATCATGAATCGAATCATTAATCATGAATTATGAATTAAATCATGAATCATGAATCATGAAATGAATCATGAATCATGAATTGAATCATGAATCATGAATTGAATCATGAATCATGAATTATGAATTAAATCATGAATCATGAATCATGAAACGAATCATGAATCATGAATTGAATCATGAATCATGAATCGAATCATGAATCATGAATTGAATCATGAATCATGAATCATGAAATGAATCATGAATCATGAATTGAATCATGAATCATGAATTGAATTATAAATTGAATCATGAATTGAATCATGAATCATGAAATGAATCATGAAATGAATCATTAATCATGAATCATGAATTGAATCATGAATCAAGAATCGAATCATGAATCATGAATTGAATCATGAATCATGAATCGTGAAATGAATCATGAATTAAATCATGAAATGAATCATGAATCATGAATTGAATCATGAATCATGAATTGAATCATAAATTGAATCATGAATTGAATCATGAATCATGAATCATGAAATGAATCATGAAATGAATCATGAATCATGAATTGAATCCTTAATTGAATCAAGAATCATGAAATGAATCATGAATTGAATCATGAAATGAATCATGAATCATGAATCATGAATCATGAATTGAATCAAGAATCATGAAATGAATCATGAATTGAAACATGAATTGAATCATGAATCATGGAATGAATCATGAATCATGAATTGAATCATGAATCATGAATTAAATCATGAATCATGAAATGAATCATGAACTGAATCATGAATCATGAATCATGAACTGAATCATGAACTGAATCATGAATCATGAATCATGAATTAAATCATGAATCATGAAATGAATCATGAATCATAAATTGAATCATGAACCATTAATCATGAATTGAATCATGAATCATGAATCGAGTCATGAATCATGAATTGAATTATGAATTGAATAATGAATCGAATCATGAATCATGAATTGTATCATGAATCATGAATCGACTCTTGAATCATGAATTGAATCATGAATTGAATCATGAATCATGAATCGAATCATGAATCATGAATTGAATTATGAATTGAATCATGGATCATGAATGGAATCATGAATCATGAAACGAATCATAAATCATGAATCGAATCATGAATCATGAATTGAATCATGAATCATGAAACGAATCATGAATCATGAATCGAATCATGAATCATGAATCGAATCATGAATCATGAATTGAATCACGAATTGATTCATGAATCATAAATCATGAATTGAATCATGAATCGAATCATGAATCATGAATTGAATCATGAATTAAATCATGAATCATGAAATGAATCATGAATTAAATCATGAAATAATTCATGAATCATGAATTGAATCATGAATCATGAATTGAATCATAAATTGAATCTTGAATCATGAATCATGAAATTAATCATGAAATAAATCATAAATCATGAATTGAATCATGAATCAGGAATTGAATCAAGAATCATGAAATGAATCATGAACTGAATCATGAATCATAAATCATGAACTGAATCATGAATCATGAATCGAATCATGAATCATGAATTGAATCATGAATTAAATCATGAATCATGAATTATGAAATGAATCATGAATTAAATCATGAAATGAATCATGAATCATGAATTGAATCATGAATTAATTCATGAATCATGAATCATGGAATGAATCATGAAATGAATCATGAATCATGAAATGAATCATGAATTGAATCATGAATCATGAATTGAAACATGAATCATGAAACAAATCATAAATCATGAATCGAATCATGAATCATGAATTGAATCATGAATCATGAAACGAATCATGAATCATGAATCGAATCATGAATCATGAATCGAATCATGAATCATGAATCGAATCACGAATTAATTCATGAATCATGAATCATGAATTGAATCATGAATCGAATCATAAATCATGAATAGAATCATGAAATGAATCATAAATCATGAAATGAATCATGAATTAAATCATGAAATAAATCATGAATCATGAATTGAATCATAAATTGAATCTTGAATCATGAATCATGAAATTAATCATGAAATGAATCATAAATCATGAATTGAATCATGAATCAGGAATTGAATCAAGAATCATGAAATGAATCATGAACTGAATCATGAATCATGAATAATGAACTGAATCATGAATCATGAATCATGAATTAAATCATTAATCATGAATTGAATCATGAATTGAAATATGAAATGAATCATGAATCATAAATTGAATCATGAATCATGAATCATGAAATGAATCATAAATCTTGAATTGAATCAGGAATCATGAATCGAGTCATGAATCATGAATTGAATCATGAATTGAATAATGAATCGAATCATGAATCATGAATCATGAATTGTATCATGAATCATGAATCGAATCTTGAGTCATGAATTGAATCATGAATCGAATCATGAATCATGATTCATGAATTGAATCATGAATCATGAATCGAATCATGAATCATGATTCATGAATTGAATCATGAATCATGAATCATGAAACGAATCATGAATCATGAATCATTAATTAAATCATGAATCATGAATTGATTCATGAATTGAATCATGAATTGAATCATGAATCATGAATCGAATCATGAATTGAATCATGAATTGAATCATGAATCATGAATCATGAAATGAAACATGAAATGAATCATGAATCATGAATTGAATCATGAATCATAAATTGAATCATGAATCATGAATTAAATCATGAATCATGAAATGAATCATGAATTGAATCATGAATTGAATCATGAATCATGAATTGAATCATGAATTGAATCATGAATCATGAATCATGAAATGAAACATGAAATGAATCATGAATCATGAATTGAATCATGAATCATAAATTGAATCATGAATCATGAATTGAATCATGAATCATAAAATGAATCATGAAATGAATCATGAATTGAATCATGAATCGAATCAATAATCATGAATTATGAATTAAATCATAAATCATGAATCATGAAACAAATCATGAATCATGAATTGAATCATGAATCATGAATCGAATCATGAATCATGAATTATGAAATAAATCATGAATCATGAATCATGAAAAGAATCATGAATCATGAATTGAATCATGAATCATGAATCAAATCATGAATCATGAATTGAATCATGAATTGATTCATGAATCATGAATCAAATTATGAATCATGACTTGAATCATGAATCATGAATCATGAATTGAATCATGAATCAAGAATCGAATCATGAATCATGAATTGAATTATGAATCATGAATCATGAATTAAATCATGAAATGAATCATGAATCATGAATTGAATTATGAATCATGAATTGAATCATAAATTGATTCATGAATTGAATCATGAATCATGAATCATGAAATTAAACATGAAATGAATCATGAATCATGAATTGAATCATGAATCATAAATTGAATCATGAATCATGAATTAAATCATGAATCATGAAATGAATCATGAATTGAATCATGAATTGAATCATGAATCATGAATTGAATCATGAATTGAATCATGAATCATGAATCATGAAATGAAACATGAAATGAATCATGAATCATGAATTGAATCATGAATCATAAATTGAATCATGAATCATGAATTGAATCATGAATCATAAAATGAATCATGAAATGAATCATGAATTGAATCATGAATCAAATCAATAATCATGAATTATGAATTAAATCATAAATCATGAATCATGAAACAAATCATGAATCATGAATTGAATCATGAATCATGAATCGAATCATGAATCATGAATTATGAATTAAATCATGAATCATGAATCATGAAAAGAATCATGAATCATGAATTGAATCATGAATCATGAATCAAATCATGAATCATGAATTGAATCATGAATTGATTCATGAATCATGAATCAAATTATGAATCATGACTTGAATCATGAATCATGAATCATGAATTGAATCATGAATCAAGAATCGAATCATGAATCATGAATTGAATTATGAATCATGAATCATGAATTAAATCATGAAATGAATCATGAATCATGAATTGAATTATGAATCATGAATTGAATCATAAATTGAATTATGAATTGAATCATGGATCATGAATGGAATCATGAATCATGAAACGAATCATAAATCATGAATCGAATCATGAATCATGAATTGAATCATGAATCATGAAACGAATCATGAATCATGAATCGAATCATGAATCATGAATCGAATCATGAATCATGAATTGAATCACGAATTGATTCATGAATCATAAATCATGAATTGAATCATGAATCGAATCATGAATCATGAATTGAATCATGAATTAAATCATGAATCATGAAATGAATCATGAATTAAATCATGAAATAATTCATGAATCATGAATTGAATCATGAATTGAATCATAAATTGAATCTTGAATCATGAATCATGAAATTAATCATGAAATAAATCATAAATCATGAATTGAATCATGAATCAGGAATTGAATCAAGAATCATGAAATGAATCATGAACTGAATCATGAATCATGAATCATGAACTGAATCATGAATCATGAATCATGAATTAAATCATGAATCATGAAATGAATCATGAATTGAATCATGAATTGAAATATGAAATGAATCATGAATCATAAATTGAATCATGAATCATGAATCATGAAATGAATCATGAATCATGAATTGAATCAGGAATCATGAATCGAGTCATGAATCATGAATTGAATCATGAATTCAATAATGAATCGAATCATGAATCATGAATCATGAATTGTATCATGAATCATGAATCGAATCTTGAATCATGAATTGAATCAGGAATTGAATGATGAATCATAAATCGAATCATGAATCATGATTCATGAATTGAATCATGAATCATGAATCGAATCATGAATCATGAATCATGAATTGAATCATGAATCATTAATCATGAAACGAATCATGAATCATGAATCTTGAATTGAATCATGAATCATGAATTGAATCATGAATTGATTCATGAATCATAAATCAAATTATGAATGATGAATTGAATAATGAATTATAAATCATGAATTGAATAATGAATCATGAATCAAATCATGAATCATAAATTGTATCATAAATTGAATCATGAATCATGAATTAAATCATGAATCATGAATTGAATCATGAATTGAATCATGAATTGAATCATGAATCATGAATTGAATCATGAATTGAATCATGAATTGAATCATGAATCATGAATCATAAAATAAATCATGAATTAAATCATGAAATGAATCATGAATCATGAATTGAATCATGAAATGAATCATGAATCATGAATTAAATCATGAATCATGAATTGAATCATGAATTGAATCATGAATTGAATCATGAATCATGAATTGAATCATGAATTGAATCATAAATTGAATCATGAATCATGAAATGAAACATGAAATGAATCATGAATCATGAATTGAATCATGAATCATAAATTGAATCATGAATCATGAATTAAATCCTGAATCATGAAATGAATCATGAATTGAATCATGAATTGAATCATGAATCATGAATTGAATCATGAATCATAAAATGAAACATGAAATGAATCATGAATCATGAATTGAATCATGAATCATATATTGAATCATGAATCATGAATTGAATCATGAATCATGAAATGAATCCTGAAATGAATCATGAATTGAATCATGAATCAAATCATTAATCATGAATTATGAATTAAATCATGAATCATGAATCATGAAACAAATCATGAATCATGAATTGAATCATGAATCATGAATCGAATCATGAATCATGAATTATGAATTAAATCATGAATCATGAGACGAATCATGAATCATGAATTGAATCATGAATTAAATCATGAATTGAATCATGAATCATGAATTGAATCATGCATTGAATCATGAATCATGAATCATGAAATGAAACATGAAATGAATCATGAATCATGAATTGAATCATGAATCATGAATTGAATCATGAATCATAAATTGAATCATGAATCATAAATTTAATCATGAATCATAAAATGAATCATGAATTAAATCATGAATTGAAACATGAATCATGAATTGAATCATGAAGTGAATCATGAATCATGAATCATGAAATGAAACATGAAATAAATCATGAATCATGAATTGAATCATGAATCATAAATTGAATCATGAATCATGAACTGAATCATAAATCATGAAATGAATCATGAATTGAATCATGAATCGAATCATTAATCATGAATTATGAATTAAATCATGAATCATGAAACGAATCATGAATCATGAATTATGAATTAAATCATGAATCATGAATCATGAAACGAATCATGAATCATGAATTGAATCATGAATCATGAATCGAATCATGAATCATGAATTGAATCATGAATCATGAATCATGAAATGAATCATGAATCATGAATTGAATCATGAATCATGAATTGAATTATAAATTGAATCATGAATTGAATCATGAATCATGAATCATGAAATGAATCATGAAATGAATCATGAATCATGAATCATGAATTGAATCATGAATCAAGAATCGAATCATGAATCATGAATTGAATCATGAATCATGAATCGTGAATTGAATCATGAATCAAGAATCGAATCATGAATCATGAATTGAATCATGAATCATGAATCGTGAAATGAATCATGAATTAAATCATGAAATGAATCATGAATCATGAATTGAATCATGAATCATGAATTGAATCATAAATTGAATCATGAATTGAATCATGAATCATGAATCATGAAATGAATCATGAAATGAATCATGAATCATGAATTGAATCCTTAATTGAATCAAGAATCATGAAATGAATCATGAATTGAATCATGAAATGAATCATGAATCATGAATCATGAATCATGAATCATGAATTGAATCAAGAATCATGAAATGAATCATGAATTGAAACATGAATTGAATCATGAATCATGGAATGAATCATGAATCATGAAATGAATCATGAATTGAAACATGAATTGAATCATGAATCATGGAATGAATCATGAATCATGAATTGAATCATGAATCATGAATTAAATCATGAATCATGAATTAAATCATGAATCATGAATCATGAATCATGAACTGAATCATGAACTGAATCATGAATCATGAATTAAATCATGAATCATGAAATGAATCATGAAATGAATCATGAATCATAAATTGAATCATGAATCATTAATCATGAATTGAATCATGAATCATGAATCGAGTCATGAATCATGAATTGAATTATGAATTGAATAATGAATCGAATCATGAATCATGAATTGAATCATGAATCATGAATTAAATCATTAATCATGAAATGAATCATGAACTGAATCATGAATCATGAATCATGAACTGAATCATGAACTGAATCATGAATCATGAATTAAATCATGAATCATGAAATGAATCATGAAATGAATCATGAATCATAAATTGAATCATGAATCATTAATCATGAATTGAATTATGAATTGAATAATGAATCGAATCATGAATCATGAATTGTATCATGAATCATGAATCGACTCTTGAATCATAAATTGAATCATGAATTGAATCATGAATCATGAATCGAATCATGAATCATGAATCATGAATTGAATCATGAATCATGAATTGAATCAAGAATCATGAATTGAGTCATGAATCATGAATTGAATCATGAATTGAATAATGAATCGAATCATGAATCATGAATCATGAATTGTATCATGAATCATGAATCGAATCTTGAATCATGAATTGAATCATGAATTGAATCATGAATCATGAATCGAATCATGAATCATGAATTGAATCATGAATCATGAAACGAATCATGAATCATGAATCATGAATTGAATCATGAATCATGAATCCAATCATAAATCATGAATTGAATCATGAATTGATTCATGAATCCTGAATCAAATTATGAATGATGAATTGAATAATGAATCATAAATCATGAATTGAATCATGAATCATGAATCGAATCATGAATCATGAATTGAATCATGAATTGAATCATGAATCATGAATCATGAAATGAATCATGAATCATGAATCATGAAATGAATCATGAATTAAATCGTGAAATGAATCATGAATCATGAATTGAATCATGAATTGAATCATGAATCATGAATCATGGAATGAATCATGAAATGAATCATTAATCATGAATTGAATCATGAATTGATTCATGAATCATGAATCAAATTATGAATGATGAATTGAATCATGAATCATAAATCATGAATTGAATCATGAATCATGAATCGAATCATGAATCATGAATTGAATCATGAATCATGAATTGAATCATGAATTATGAAATGAATCATGAATTAAATCATGAAATGAATCATGAATCATGAATTGAATCATGAATTAATTCATGAATCATGAATCATGGAATGAATCATGAAATAAATCATGAATCATGAAATGAATCATGAATTGAATCATGAATTGAATCATGAATCATGAATTGAAACATGAATTATGAAACAAATCATAAATCATGAATCGAATCATGAATCATGAATTGAATCATGAATCATGAAACGAATCATGAATCATGAATCGAATCATGAATCATGAATCGAATCATGAATCATGAATTGAATCACAAATTAATTCATGAATCATGAATCATGAATTGAATCATGAATCGAATCATGAATCATGAATAGAATCATGAAATGAATCATAAATCATGAAATGAATCATGAATTAAATCATGAAATAAATCATGAATCATGAATTGAATCATGAATCAGGAATTGAATCAAGAATCATGAAATGAATCATGAACTGAATCATGAATCATGAATAATGAACTGAATCATGAATCATGAATCATGAATTAAATCATGAATCATGAATTGAATCATGAATTGAAATATGAAATGAATCATGAATCATAAATTGAATCATGAATCATGAATCATGAAATGAATCATAAATCTTGAATTGAATCAGGAATCATGAATCGAGTCATGAATCATGAATTGAATCATGAATTGAATAATGAATCGAATCATGAATCATGAATCATGAATTGTATCATGAATCATGAATCGAATCTTGAGTCATGAATTGAATCATGAATTGAATGATGAATCATGAATCGAATCATGAATCATGATTCATGAATTGAATGATGAATCATGAATCGAATCATGAATCATGATTCATGAAACGAATCATGAATCATGAATCATTAATTAAATCATGAATCATGAATTGAATCATGAATTGAATCATGAATTGAATCATGAATCATGAATCGAATCATGAATTGAATCATGAATTGAATCATGAATCATGAATCATGAAATGAAACATGAAATGAATCATGAATCATGAATTGAATCATGAATCATAAATTGAATCATGAATCATGAATTAAATCATGAATCATGAAATGAATCATGAATTGAATCATGAATTGAATCATGAATCATGAATTGAAAAATGAATTGAATCATGAATCATGAAATGAAACATGAAATGAATCATGAATCATGAATTGAATCATGAATCATAAATTGAATCATGAAATATGAATTGAATCATGAATCATAAAATGAATCATGAAATGAATCATGAATTGAATCATGAATCGAATCAATAATCATGAATTATGAATTAAATCATAAATCATGAATCATGAAACAATTCATGAATCATGAATTGAATCATGAATCATGAATCGAATCATGAATCATGAATTATGAATTAAATCATGAATCATGAATCATGAAAAGAATCATGAATCATGAATTGAATCATGAATCATGAATCAAATCATGAATCATGAATTGAATCATGAATTGATTCATGAATCATGAATCAAATTATGAATCATGACTTGAATCATGAATCATGAATCATGAATTGAATCATGAATCAAGAATCGAATCATGAATCATGAATTGAATTATGAATCATGAATCATGAATTAAATCATGAAATGAATCATGAATCATGAATTGAATTATGAATCATGAATTGAATCATAAATTGAATCATGAATTGAATCATGAATCATGAATCATGAAATGAATCATGAAATGAATCATGAATCATGAATTGAATCATGAATTATGAATTGAATCAAGAATCATGAAATGAATCATGAATTGAATCAGGAATTGAATCATGAATCATGGAATCAATTAAATCATGAATCATGAAATGAATCATGAACTGAATCATGAATCATGAACTGAATCATGAATCATGAATCAAGAAATGAATCATGAACTGAATCATGAATCATGAATCATGAATTAAATCATGAATCATAAAATGAATCATGAATTGAATCATGAATTGAATCATGAAGTGAATCATGAATCATAAATTGAATCATGAATTGAATCATGAATCATGAATTGAATCATGAATCATGAATCGAGTCATGAATCATGAATTGAATCATGAATTGAATAATGAATGGAATCATGAATCATGAATCATGAATTATATCATGAATCATAAATTGAATCTTGAATCATGAATTGAATCATGAATTGAATCATGAATCATGAATCATGATTCATGAATTGAATCATGAATCATGAATTGAATCATGAATCATGAATCATGAAATGAATCATGAATCATGAATCATGAATTGAATCATGAATTATGAATTGAATCAAGAATCATGAAATGAATCATGAATTGAATCAGGAATTGAATCATGAATCATGGAATCAATTAAATCATGAATCATGAAATGAATCATGAACTGAATCATGAATCATGAACTGAATCATGAATCAAGAACTGAATCATGAATCATGAACTGAATCATGAATCATGAATCATGAATTAAATCATGAATCATAAAATGAATCATGAATTGAATCATGAATTGAATCATGAAGTGAATCATGAATCATAAATTGAATCATGAATTGAATCATGAATCATGAATTGAATCATGAATCATGAATCGAGTCATGAATCATGAATTGAATCATGAATTAAATAATGAATGGAATCATGAATCATGAATCATGAATTATATCATGAATCATGAATTGAATCTTGAATCATGAATTGAATCATGAATTGAATCATGAATCATGAATCATGATTCATGAATTGAATCATGAATCATGAATTGAATCATGAATCATGAATCATGAAATGAATCATGAATCATGAAATGAATCATGAATCATGAATCATGAATTGAATCATGAATCATGAATTGAATCATAAATCATGAATTGAATCATGAATTGATTCATGAATCATGAATCAAATTATGAATGATAAATTGAATAATGAATCATAAATCATGAATTGAATCATGAATCATGAATCATGAATCGAATCATGAATTTAATCATGAATCATGAATAATGAAATGAATCATGAATTAAATCATGAAATGAATCATGAATTTAAATTATGAATGATGAATTGAATAATGAATTATAAATCATGAATTGAATCATGAATCATGAATCAAATCATGAATCATGAATTGAATCATGAATTGAATCATGAATCATGAATCATGAATTGAATCATGAATTGAATCATGAATCATGAATCATGAATTGAATCATGAATTGAATCATGAATCATAAAATAAATCATGAATTAAATCATGAAATGAATCATGAATCATGAATTGAATCATGAATCATGAATTAAATCATTAATTGAATCATGAATCATGGAATGAATCATGAAATGAATCATGAAACATGAATTGAATCATGAATTGAATCATGAATCATGAATTAAATCATGAATCATGAATTGAATCATGAATTGAATCCTGAATCATGAATTGAATCATGAATTGAATCATGAATCATGAATCATGAAATGAAACATGAAATGAATCATGAATCATGAATTGAATCATGAATCATAAATTGAATCATGAATCATGAATTTAATCATGAATCATGAAATGAATCATGAATTGAATCATGAATTGAATCATGAATCATGAATCATGAAATGAAACATGAAATAAATCATGAATCATGAATTGAATCATGAATCATAAATTGAATCATCAATCATGAATTGAATCATAAATCATGAAATGAATCATGAAATGAATCATGTATTGAATCATGAATCAAATCATTAATCATGAATTATGAATTAAATCATGAATCATGAATCATGAAACGAATCATGAATCATGAATTGAATCATGAATCATGAATCGAATCATGAATCATGAATTATGAATTAAATCATGAATCATGAAACGAATCATGAATCATGAATTGAATCATGAATCATAAATCGAATCATGAATCATGAATTGAATCATGAATCATGAATCATGAAATGAATCATGAATTAAATCATGAAATGAATCATGAATCATGAATTGATCCCTGAATCATGAATTGAATTATAAATTGAATCATGAATTGAATCATGAATCATGAATCATGAAATGAATCATGAAATGAATCATGAATCATGAATTGATTCATGAATCATGAATCATGAATTGAATCATGAATCAAGAATCGAATCATGAATCATGAATTGAATCATGAATCATGAATTAAATCATGAAATGAATCATGAATCATGAATTGAATTATGAATCATGAATTGAATCATAAATTGAATCATGAATTGAATCATGAATCATGAATCATGAAATGAATCATGAAATGAATCATGAATCATGAATTGAATCATGAATTATGAATTGAATCAAGAATCATGAAATGAATCATGAATTGAATCATGAATTGAATCATGAATCATGGAATGAATCATGAATCATGAATTGAATCATGAATCATGAATCATGAATTAAATCATGAATCATGAAATGAATCATGAACTGAATCATGAATCATGAACTGAATCATGAATCATGAATCATGAACTGAATCATGAATCATGAATCATGAACTGAATCATGAATCATGAACTGAATCATGAATCATGAATCATGAATTAAATCATGAATCATAAAATGAATCATGAATTGAATCATGAATTGAATCATGAAGTGAATCATGAATCATAAATTGAATCATGAATTGAATCATGAATCATGAATTGAATCATGAATCATGAATCGAGTCATGAATCATGAATTGAATCATGAATTGAATAATGAATGGAATCATGAATCATGAATCATGAATTATATCATGAATCATGAATTGAATCTTGAATCATGAATTGAATCATGAATTGAATCATGAATCATGAATCATGATTCATGAATTGAATCATGAATCATGAATTGAATCATGAATCATGAATCATGAATTGAATCATGAATCATGAATCATGAAAGGAATCATGAATCATGAATCATGAATTGAATCATGAATCATGAATCGAATCATAAATTATGAATTGAATCATGAATTTATTCATGAATCATGAATCAAATTATGAATGATAAATTGAATAATGAATCATAAATCATGAATTGAATCATGAATCATGAATCATGAATTGAATCATGAATCATGAATCGAATCATAAATCATGAATTGAATCATGAATTGATTCATGAATCATGAATCAAATTATGAATGATAAATTGAATAATGAATCATAAATCATGAATTGAATCATGAATCATGAATCGAATCATGAATCATGAATCGAATCATGAATTGAATCATGAATCATGAATCATGAAATGAATCATGAATTAAATCATGAAATGAATCATGAATCATGAATTGAATCATGAATTGATTCATTAATCATGAATCAAATTATGAATGATGAATTGAATAATGAATTATAAATCATGAATTGAATCATGAATCATGAATCAAATCATGAATCATGAATTGAATTATGAATTGAATCATGAATCATGAATCATCAAATGAATCATGAATTGAATCATGAATCATGAATCATAAAATAAATCATGAATTAAATCATGTAATGAATCATGAATCATGAATTGAATCATGAATCATGAATTGAATCATGAATCATGAATTAAATCATTAATTGAATCATGAATCATGGAATGAATCATGAAATGAATCATGAAACATGAATTGAATCATGAATTGAATCATGAATCATGAATTAAATCATGAATCATGAATTGAATCATGAATTGAATCATGAATTGAATCCTGAATCATGAATTGAATCATGAATTGAATCATGAATCATAAATTGAATCATGAATCATGAATTTAATCATGAATCATGAAATGAATCATGAATTGAATCATGAATTGAATCATGAATCATGAATTGAATCATGAAGTGAATCAAGAATCATGAAGTGAATCAAGAATCATGAATCATGAAATGAAACATGAAATAAATCATGAATCATGAATTGAATCATAAATCATAAATTGAATCATCAATCATGAATTGAATCATAAATCATGAAATTAATCATGAAATGAATCATGAATTGAATCATGAATCAAATCATTAATCATGAATTATGAATTAAATCATGAATCATGAATCATGAAACGAATCATGAATCATGAATTGAATCATGAATCATGAATCGAATCATGAATCATGAATTATGAATTAAATCATGAATCATGAATCATGAAATGAATCATGAATCATGAATTGAATCATGAATCATGAATCGAATCATGAATCATGAATTGAATCATGAATCATGAATCATGAAATGAATCATGAATTAAATCATGAAATGAATCATGAATCATGAATTGATCCATGAATCATGAATTGAATTATAAATTGAATCATGAATTGAATCATGAATCATGAATCATGAAATGAATCATGAAATGAATCATGAATCATGAATTGATTCATGAATCATGAATCAAATTATGAATCATGACTTGAATCATGAATCATGAATCATGAATTAAATCATGAATCAAGAATCGAATCATGAATCATGAAATGAATCATGAATTAAATCATGAAATAAATCATGAATCATGAATTGAATCATGAATCATGAATTGAATCATAAATTGAATCATGAATTGAATCATGAATCATGAATCATGAAATGAATCATGAAATGAGTCATGAATCATGAATTGAATCCTTAATTGAATCAAGAATCATGAAATGAATCATAAATTGAATCATGAATTGAATCATGAATCATGAATCATGAAATGAATCATAAAATGAATCATGAATCATGAATTGAATCCTTAATTGAATCAAGAATCATGAAATGAATCATGAATTGAATCATGAATTGAATCATGAATCATGAATCATGAATCATGAATTAAATCATGAATCATGAACTGAATCATGAATCATGAATCATGAATCATGAATTAAATCATGAATCATGAAATGAATCATGAATTGAATCATGAATTGAATCATGAAATGAATCATGAATCATAAATTGAATCATGAATCATGAATGATGAACTGAATCATGAATCATGAATCATGAATTAAATCATGAATCATGAATCATAAAATGAATCATGAATTGAATCATGAATTGAATCATGAAATGAATCATGAATCATAAATTGAATCATGAATCATGAATCATGAATTGAATCATGAACCATGAATCGAGTCATGAATCATGAATTGAATAATGAATCGAATCATGAATCATGAATTGTATCATGAATCATGAATCGAATCTTGAATCATGAATTGAATCATGAATCATGAATCGAATCATGAATCATGATTCATGAATTAAATCATGAATCATGAATTGAATCATGAATTATGAATTGAATCAAGAATCATGAAATGAATCATGAATTGAATCATGAATTGAATCATGAATTGAATCATGAATCATGGAATGAATCATGATTCATGAATTGAATCATGAATCATGAATCATGAATTAAATCATGAATCATGAAATGAATCATGAACTGAATCATGAATCATGAACTGAATCATGAATCATGAATCATGAACTGAATCATGAATCATGAATCATGAACTGAATCATGAATCATGAACTGAATCATGAATCATGAATCATGAATTAAATCATGAATCATGAATTGAATCATGAATTGAATCATGAATTGAATCATGAATTGAATCATGAATCATAAATTGAATCATGAATTGAATCATGAATCATGAATTGAATCATGAATCATGAATCGAGTCATGAATCATGAATTGAATCATGAATTGAATAATGAATGGAATCATGAATCATGAATCATGAATTATATCATGAATCATGAATTGAATCTTGAATCATGAATTGAATCATGAATTGAATCATGAATCATGAATCATGATTCATGAATTGAATCATGAATCATGAATTGAATCATGAATCATGAATCATGAATTGAATCATGAATCATGAATCATGAAACGAATCATGAATCATGAATCATGAATTGAATCATGAATCATGAATCGAATCATAAATCATGAATTGATTCATGAATCATGAATCAAATTATGAATGATAAATTGAATAATGAATCATAAATCATGAATTGAATCATGAATCATGAATCATGAATTGAATCATGAATCATGAATCGAATCATAAATCATGAATTGAATCATGAATTGATTCATGAATCATGAATCAAATTATGAATGATAAATTGAATAATGAATCATAAATCATGAATTGAATCATGAATCATGAATCGAATCATGAATCAAGAATCGAATCATGAATTGAATCATGAATCATGAATCATGAAATGAATCATGAATTAAATCATGAAATGAATCATGAATCATGAATTGAATCATGAATTGATTCATTAATCATGAATCAAATTATGAATGATGAATTGAATAATGAATTATAAATCATGAATTGAATCATGAATCATGAATCAAATCATGAATCATGAATTGAATTATGAATTGAATCATGAATCATGAATCATCAAATGAATCATGAATTGAATCATGAATCATGAATCATAAAATAAATCATGAATTAAATCATGTAATGAATCATGAATCATGAATTGAATCATGAATCATGAATTGAATCATGAATCATGAATTAAATCATTAATTGAATCATGAATCATGGAATGAATCATGAAATGAATCATGAAACATGAATTGAATCATGAATTGAATCATGAATCATGAATTAAATCATGAATCATGAATTGAATCATGAATTGAATCATGAATTGAATCCTGAATCATGAATTGAATCATGAATTGAATCATGAATCATAAATTGAATCATGAATCATGAATTTAATCATGAATCATGAAATGAATCATGAATTGAATCATGAATTGAATCATGAATCATGAATTGAATCATGAAGTGAATCAAGAATCATGAAGTGAATCAAGAATCATGAATCATGAAATGAAACATGAAATAAATCATGAATCATGAATTGAATCATAAATCATAAATTGAATCATCAATCATGAATTGAATCATAAATCATGAAATTAATCATGAAATGAATCATGAATTGAATCATGAATCAAATCATTAATCATGAATTATGAATTAAATCATGAATCATGAATCATGAAATGAATCATGAATCATGAATTGAATCATGAATCATGAATCGAATCATGAATCATTAATTATGAATTAAATCATGAATCATGAATCATGAAACGAATCATGAATCATGAATTGAATCATGAATCATGAATCGAATCATGAATCATGAATCATGAATCATGAAATGAATCATGAATTAAATCATGAAATGAATCATGAATCATGAATTGATCCATGAATCATGAATTGAATTATAAATTGAATCATGAATTGAATCATGAATCATGAATCATGAAATGAATCATGAAATGAATCATGAATCATGAATTGATTCATGAATCATGAATCAAATTATGAATCATGACTTGAATCATGAATCATGAATTAAATCATGAATCAAGAATCGAATCATGAATCATGAAATGAATCATGAATTAAATCATGAAATAAATCATGAATCATGAATTGAATCATGAATCATGATTTGATTTATAAATTGAATCATGAATTGAATCATGAATCATGAATCATGAAATGAATCATGAAATGAGTCATGACTCATGAATTGAATCCTTAATTGAATCAAGAATCATGAAATGAATCATAAATTGAATCATGAATTGAATCATGAATCATGAATCATGAAATGAATCATAAAATGAATCATGAATCATGAATTGAATCCTTAATTGAATCAAGAATCATGAAATGAATCATGAATTGAATCATGAATTGAATCATGAATCATGAATCATGAAATGAATCATGAACTGAATCATGAATCATGAATCATGAATCATGAATTAAATCATGAATCATGAAATGAATCATGAATTGAATCATGAATTGAATCATGAAATGAATCATGAATCATAAATTGAATCATGAATCATGAATGATGAACTGAATCATGAATCATGAATCATGAATTAAATCATGAATCATGAATCATAAAATGAATCATGAATTGAATCATGAATTGAATCATGAAATGAATCATGAATCATAAATTGAATCATGAATCATGAATTGAATCATGAACCATGAATCGAGTCATGAATCATGAATTGAATAATGAATCGAATCATGAATCATGAATTGTATCATGAATCATGAATCGAATCTTGAATCATGAATTGAATCATGAATCATGAATCGAATCATGAATCATGATTCATGAATTAAATCATGAATCATGAATTGAATCATGAATTATGAATTGAATCAAGAATCATGAAATGAATCATGAATTGAATCATGAATTGAATCATGAATTGAATCATGAATCATGGAATGAATCATGAATCATGAATTGAATCATGAATCATGAATTAAATCATGAATCATGAAATGAATCATGAACTGAATCATGAATCATGAACTGAATCATGAATCATGAATCATGAACTGAATCATGAATCATGAATCATGAACTGAATCATGAATCATGAACTGAATCATGAATCATGAATCATGAATTAAATCATGAATCATAAAATGAATCATGAATTGAATCATGAATTGAATCATGAAGTGAATCATGAATCATAAATTGAATCATGAATTGAATCATGAATCATGAATTGAATCATGAATCATGAATCGAGTCATGAATCATGAATTGAATCATGAATTGAATAATGAATGGAATCATGAATCATGAATCATGAATTATATCATGAATCATGAATTGAATCTTGAATCATGAATTGAATCATGAATTGAATCATGAATCATGAATCATGATTCATGAATTGAATCATGAATCATGAATTGAATCATGAATCATGAATCATGAATTGAATCATGAATCATGAATCATGAAACGAATCATGAATCATGAATCATGAATTGAATCATGAATCATGAATCGAATCATAAATCATGAATTGAATCATGAATTGATTCATGAATCATGAATCAAATTATGAATGATAAATTGAATAATGAATCATAAATCATGAATTGAATCATGAATCATGAATCATGAATTGAATCATGAATCATGAATCGAATCATAAATCATGAATTGAATCATGAATTGATTCATGAATCATGAATCAAATTATGAATGATAAATTGAATAATGAATCATAAATCATGAATTGAATCATGAATCATGAATCGAATCATGAATCATGAATCGAATCATGAATTGAATCATGAATCATGAATCATGAAATGAATCATGAATTAAATCATGAAATGAATCATGAATCATGAATTGAATCATGAATTGATTCATTAATCATGAATCAAATTATGAATGATGAATTGAATAATGAATTGAATCATGAATCATGAATCATGAATTGAATCATGAATTGAATCATGAATCATAAAATAAATCATGAATTAAATCATGAAATGAATCATGAATCATGAATTGAATCATGAATCATGAATTAAATCATTAATTGAATCATGAATCATGGAATGAATCATGAAATGAATCATGAAACATGAATTAAATCATGAATTGAATCATGAATCATGAATTAAATCATGAATCATGAATTGAATCATGAATTGAATCATGAATTGAATCCTGAATCATGAATTGAATCATGAATTGAATCATGAATCATGAATCATGAATTGAATCATGAATCATGAATCATGAATTGAATCATGAATCATAAATTGAATCATGAATCATGAATTTAATCATGAATCACTAAATGAATCATGAATTGAATCATGAATTGAATCATGAATCATGAATTGAATCATGAAGTGAATCAAGAATCATGAATCATGAAATGAAACATGAAATAAATCATGAATCATGAATTGAATCATAAATCATAAATTGAATCATCAATCATGAATTGAATCATAAATCATGAAATTAATCATGAAATGAATCATGTATTGAATCATGAATCAAATCATTAATCATGAATTATGAATTAAATCATGAATCATGAATCATGAAACGAATCATGAATCATGAATCGAATCATGAATCATGAATTATGAATTAAATCATGAATCATGAATCATGAAACGAATCATGAATCATGAATTGAATCATGAATCATGAATCGAATCATGAATCATGAATTGAATCATGAATCATGAATCATGAAATGAATCATGAATTAAATCATGAAATGAATCATGAATCATGAATTGATCCATGAATCATGAATTGAATTATAAATTGAATCATGAATTGAATCATGAATCATGAATCATGAAATGAATCATGAAATGAATCATGAATCATGAATTGATTCATGAATCATGAATCAAATTATGAATCATGACTTGAATCATGAATCATAAATCATGAATTGAATCCTGAATCAAGAATCGAATCATGAATCATGAAATGAATCATGAATTAAATCATGAAATAAATCATGAATCATGAATTGAATCATGAATCATGAATTGAATCATAAATTGAATCATGAATTGAATCATGAATCATGAATCATGAAATGAATCATGAAATGAATCATAAATTGAATCATGAATTGAATCCTTAATTGAATCAAGAATCATGAAATGAATCATAAATTGAATCATGAATTGAATCATGAATCATGAATCATGAAATGAATCATAAAAATAAATCATGAATCATGAATTGAATCCTTAATTGAATCAAGAATCATGAAATGAATCATGAATTGAATCATGAATTGAATCATGAATCATGAATCATGAAATGAATCATGAACTGAATCATGAATCATGAATCATGAATCATGAATTAAATCATGAATCATGAAATGAATCATGAATTGAATCATGAATTGAATCATGAAATGAATCATGAATCATAAATTGAATCATGAATCATGAATGACTGAATCATGAATCATGAATCATGAATTAAATCATGAATCATGAATCATAAAATGAATCATGAATTGAATCATGAATTGAATCATGAAATGAATCATGAATCATAAATTGAATCATGAATCATGAATCATGAATTGAATCATGAACCATGAATCGAGTCATGAATCATGAATTGAATAATGAATCGAATCATGAATCATGAATTGTATCATGAATCGAATCGAATCTGAATCATGAATCATCATGAATTGAATCATGAATCATGAATCGAATCATGAATCATGATTCATGAATTGAAATCATGAATCATGAATTGAATCATGAATCAATTGAATCATGAATCATGAATCATGAATTGAATCAAGAATCAAATCATAAATCATTCATGAATTCATTCATGAATCATGAATCAATTATGAATGATGAATTGAATAATGAAACATATATCATGAATTGAATCATGAATCATGAATTGAATCATGAATTGAATCATGAATCATGAATCATGAAATGAAATGAATCATGAATTAATCATGAATCATGAATCATGAATCATGAATTGAATCATGATGAATCATGAATCATGGAATGAATCATGAAATGAATCATGAATCATGAATCATGAATCATGAATTGAATCATGAATCATGAATTAATCATTAATCATGAATTGAATCATGAATCATGAAATGAATCATGAATTGAATCATGAATTTAATCATGAATCATGAATTGAATCATGAATTAAATCATGAATCATGCATCATGCAATGAAACATGAAATGAATCATGAATCGAATCATGAATCATAAATTGAATCATGAATCATGAATTAATGAATCATGCAATGAATTATGAATTGAATCATGAATCATGAATTATGAATTAAACATGAATCATGATCATGAAATCATGAATCATGAATTGAATCATGAATCATGAATCATGAATCATGAATCATGAATCTGAATCATGAATCATGAATGAATCATGAAATTGAATCATGAATCATGAATCATGAATCAGATGAATCATGAATGAATCATGAATCATGAAATGAATCATGAATCATGAATTGAATCATGAATCATGAATTGAATTATGAATTGGAATCATGAATCATGAATCATGAATCATGAATCATGAATCATGAAATGAATTATGAATCATGAATTGATTCATGAATCATGAATGCAAATTATGAATCATGACTTGAATCATGAATCATGAATCATGAATTGAATCATGAATCAAGAATCAGAATCATGAATCATGAATATGAATCATGAATCATGAATCATGAAAATGAATCATGAATCATGAATCATGAATCTATGAATCATTGAATCTAATTGAATCATGAATGAATCATGAATGAATTGAATCATGAATCATGAATCATGAAATTAATCATGAATCATGAATCATGAATCATGAATTGAATCAAGAATCATGAAATGAATCATGAATTGAAACATGAATTGAATCATGAATCATGGAATGAATCATGAATCATGAATTGAATCATGAATCATGAATCATGAATTAAATCATGAATCATGAAATGAATCATGAACTGAATCATGAATCATGAATCATGAACTGAATCATGAATCATGAATCATGAATTAAATCATGAATCATGAAATGAATCATGAAATGAATCATGAATCATAAAATGAATCATGAATCATGAATCATGAATTGAATCATGAATCATGAATCGAGTCATGA
Organism: Mixophyes fleayi; assembly: GCF_038048845.1. Classification (NCBI taxonomy): domain Eukaryota; kingdom Metazoa; phylum Chordata; class Amphibia; order Anura; family Limnodynastidae; genus Mixophyes; species Mixophyes fleayi. The sequence goes on along the minus strand of NW_027446136.1, from coordinate 95,148 downwards.
ATCATGAATTGAATCATGAATTGAATAATGAATCGAATCATGAATCATGAATTGTATCATGAGTCATGAATCGAATCTTGAATCATGAATTGAATCATGAATTGAATCATGAATCATGAATCGAATCATGAATCATGATTCATGAATTAAATCATGACTCATGAATTGAATCATGAATCATGAATCATGAATTGAATCATGAATCATGAATCATGAAACGAATCATGAATCATGAATCATGAATTGAATCATGAATTGATTCATGAATCATGAATCAAATTATGAATGATGAATTGAATAATGAATCATAAATCATGAATTGAATCATGAATCATGAATTGAATCATGAATCATGAAATGAATCATGAATTAAATCATGAAATGAATCATGAATCATGAATTGAATCATGAATTGAATCATGAATCATGAATTAAATCATTAATCATGAATTGAATCATGAATCATGAAATGAATCATGAATTGAATCATGAATCATGAATTGAATCATGAATTATGAATCATGCATCATGTAATGAAACATGAAATGAATCATGAATCATGAATTTAATCATGAATCATAAATTGAATCATGAATCATGAATTGAATCATGAATCATGAAATTAATTATGAATTGAATCATGAATTGAATCATGAATCGAATCATGAATCATGAATTATGAATTAAATCATGAATCATGAATCGAATTATGAATCATGAATTGAATCATGAATTGAATAACGAATCATGAATCGAATTATGAATCATGAATCATAAATTAAATCATGAATCATGATTCATGAATCGAATCATGATTCATGAATCATGAATTGAATCATAATATGAATCATGAATAATGAATCAAATCATAATTTATGAATCATGAATCATGAATTAAATCATGAATCATGAATCATGAAATGAATCATGAATCATGAATCAAATCATGAATCATAAATAAAATCATGAATCATGAATTGAATCATAAATCATGAAAAGAATCATGAATTGAATCATGAATTATGAATCATGAATTGAATCATGAATCATAAATTGAATCATCAATCATGAATTATGAATCGAATCATGAATCATGAATTAAATCACGAATCATGAATCATGAATCAAATCATGAATCATGAATCATGAATTGAATCATGAATTCTGAATTGAATTATGAATTTAATTATGAATCGAATCATGAATCATGAATCATGAATTAAATCATAAATCATGAATCGAATCATGAATCATGAATTGAATCATGAATCATCAATTGAATTATGAATCATGAAATGAATCTTGAATCATGAATTGAATCATGAATCATGAATTGAATCATGAGTCATGAAACGAATCATGAATCATGAATTGAATCATTAATCATGAATCAAATCATGAATCATGAATTGATTCATGAATCATGAATCGAATTATGAATCATGACTTGAATCATGAATCATGAATCATGAATTGAATCATTAATCATGAATCAAATCATGAATCATGAATTGATTCATGAATCATGAATCGAATTATGAATCATGACTTGAATCATGAATCATGAATCATGAATCAAGAATCGAATCATGAATCATGAATTGAATCATGAATCATGAAATGAATCATGAATTAAATCATGAAATGAATCATGAATCATGAATTGAATCATGAATCATGAATTGAATCATAAATTGAATCATGAATTGAATCATGAATTGAATCATGAATCATGAAATGAATCATGAAATGAATCATGAATCATGAATTGAATCATGAATCATGAATTGAATCATGAATCATGAATTGAATCAAGAACCATGAAATGAATCATGAATTGAATCATGAATTGAATCATGAATAATGGAATGAATCATGAAATGAATCATGAATCATGAATTGAATCATGAATCATGAATCATGAATTGAATCATGAATCATGAATTGAATCATGAATTGAATCATGAATCATGAATCGAATCATGAATCATGATTCATGAATTGAATCATGAATCATGAATTGAATCATGAATCATGAATCATGAATTGAATCATGAATCATGAATCATGAAACGAATCATGAATCATGAATCATGAATTGAATCATGAATCATGAATCGAATCATAAATCATGAATTGAATCATGAATTGATTCATGAATCATGAATCAAATTATGAATGATGAATTGAATAATGAATCATAAATCATGAATTGAATAATGAATCATGAATCGAATCATGAATCATGAATTGAATCATGAATTGAATCATGAATCATGAATCATGGAATGAATCATGAAATGAATCATGAATCATGAATTGAATCATGAATTGAATCATGAATCATGAATTAAATCATTAATCATGAATTGAATCATGAATCATGAAATGAATCATGAATTGAATCATGAATTGAATCATGAATTATGAATTAAATCATGAATCATGAATCGAATTATGAATCATGAATTGAATCATGAATTGAATCAAGAATCATGAATCGAATTATGAATCATGAATCATAAATTAAATCATGAATCATGAATCATGAATCGAATCATGATTCATGAATCATGAATTGAATCATGAATCATGAATAATGAATCAAATCATAATTTATGAATCATGAATCATGAATCGAATTATGAATCATGAATCATAAATTAAATCATGAATCATGAATAATGAATCAAATCATAATTTATGAATCATGAATCCTGAATTAAATCATGATTCATAAATCATGAAACGAATCATGAATCATGAATCGAATCATGAATCATGAATAAAATCATGAATCATGAATCATGAAAAGAATCATGAATTGAATCATGAATTGAATCATGAATTATGAATCATGAATTGAATCATGAATCATAAATTGAATCATGAATCATGAATAATGAATCGAATCATGACTCATGAATTAAATCATGAATCATGATTTATGAATCGAATAATGAATCATGAATCATGAATTCAATCATGAATTATGAATTGAATTATGAATTGAATAATGAATCGAATCATGAATCATGAATCATAAATTGAATCATAAATCATGAATCGAATCATGAATCATGAATTGAATCATGAATCATCAATTGAATTATGAATCATGAAATGAATCATGAATTATCAATTGAATCATGAATCATGAATCATGAATCAAGAATCGAATCATGAATTGAATCATGAATCATGAAATGAATCATAAATTAAATCATGAAATGAATCATGAATCATGAATTGAATCATGAATCATGAATTGAATCATAAATTGAATCATGAATTGAATCATGAATTGAATCATGAATCATGAAATGAATCATGAAATGAATCATGAATCATGAATTGAATCATGAATCATGAATTGAATCAAGAACCATGAAATGAATCATGAATTGAATCATGAATTGAATCATGAATAATGGGATGAATCATGAAATGAATCATGAATCATGAATTGAATCATGAATCATGAATCATGAATTGAATCATGAATCATGAATTGAATCATGAATTGAATCATGAATCATGAATCGAATCATGAATCATGATTCATGAATTAAATCATGAATCATGAATTGAATCATGAATCATGAATCATGAATTGAATCATGAATCATGAAACGAATCATGAATCATGAATCATGAATTGAATCATGAATCATGAATCGAATCATGAATCATGAATCATGAATTGAATCATGAATCATGAATCGAATCATAAATCAAATTATGAATGATGAATTGAATAATGAATCATAAATCATGAATTGAATCATGAATCATGAATCGCATCATGAATCATGAATTGAATCATGAATTGAATCATGAATCATGAATCATGGAATGAATCATGAAATGAATCATGAATCATGAATTAAATCATGAATTGAATCATGAATCATGAATTAAATCATTAATCATGAATTGAATCATGAATCATGAAATGAATCATGAATTGAATCATGAATCGAATCATGAATTATGAATTAAATCATGAATCATGAATCGAATTATGAATCATGAATTGAATCATGAATTGAATCAAGAATCATGAATCGAATTATGAATCATGAATCATAAATTAAATCATGAATCATGAATCATGAATCGAATCATGATTCATGAATCATGAATTGAATCATGAATCATGAATAATGAATCAAATCATAATTTATGAATCATGAATCATGAATTAAATCATGAATCATAAATCATGAAACGAATCATGAATCATGAATCGAATCATGAATCATGAATAAAATCATGAATCATGAATTGAATCATGAATCATGAAAAGAATCATGAATTGAATCATGAATAGAATCATGAATTATGAATCATGAATTGAATCATGAATCATAAATTGAATCATGAATCATGAATTATGAATCGAATCATGAATCATGAATTAAATCATGAATCATGATTTATGAATCGAATCATGAATCATGAATCATGAATTCAATCATGAATTATGAATTGAATTATGAATTGAATAATGAATCGAATCATGAATCATGAATCATAAATTAAATCATAAATCATGAATCGAATCATGAATCATGAATTGAATCATGAATCATCAATTGAATTATGAATCATGAAATGAATCATGAATCATGAATTGAATCATGAATCATGAATTGAATCATGAGTCATGAAACGAATCATAAATCATGAATTGAATCATTAATCATGAATCATGAAATGAATCATGAAATGAATCATGAATCATGAATTGAATCCTTAATTGAATCAAGAATCATGAAATGAATCATGAATTGAATCATGAATCATGAATCATGAAATTAATCATGAATCATGAATCATGAATCATGAATTGAATCAAGAATCATGAAATGAATCATGAATTGAAACATGAATTGAATCATGAATCATGGAATGAATCATGAATCATGAATTGAATCATGAATCATGAATCATGAATTAAATCATGAATCATGAAATGAATCATGAACTGAATCATGAATCATGAACTGAATCATGAATCATGAATCATGAATTAAATCATGAATCATGAAATGAATCATGAAATGAATCATGAATCATAAATTGAATCATGAATCATGAATCATGAATTGAATCATGAATCATGAATCGAGTCATGAATCATGAATTGAATCATGAATTGAATAATGAATCGAATCATGAATCATGAATTGTATCATGAGTCATGAATCGAATCTTGAATCATGAATTGAATCATGAATTGAATCATGAATCATGAATCGAATCATGAATCATGATTCATGAATTAAATCATGACTCATGAATTGAATCATGAATCATGAATCATGAATTGAATCATGAATCATGAATCATGAAACGAATCATGAATCATGAATCATGAATTGAATCATGAATTGATTCATGAATCATGAATCAAATTATGAATGATGAATTGAATAATGAATCATAAATCATGAATTGAATCATGAATCATGAATTGAATCATGAATCATGAAATGAATCATGAATTAAATCATGAAATGAATCATGAATCATGAATTGAATCATGAATTGAATCATGAATCATGAATTAAATCATTAATCATGAATTGAATCATGAATCATGAAATGAATCATGAATTGAATCATGAATTGAATCATGAATCATGAATTGAATCATGAATTGAATCATGAATCATGCATCATGTAATGAAACATGAAATGAATCATGAATCATGAATTTAATCATGAATCATAAATTGAATCATGAATCATGAATTGAATCATGAATCATGAAATTAATTATGAATTGAATCATGAATTGAATCATGAATCGAATCATGAATCATGAATTATGAATTAAATCATGAATCATGAATCGAATTATGAATCATGAATTGAATCATGAATTGAATAACGAATCATGAATCGAATTATGAATCATGAATCATAAATTAAATCATGAATCATGATTCATGAATCGAATCATGATTCATGAATCATGAATTGAATCATGAATCATGAATAATGAATCAAATCATAATTTATGAATCATGAATCATGAATTAAATCATGAATCATGAATCATGAAATGAATCATGAATCATGAATCAAATCATGAATCATGAATAAAATCATGAATCATGAATTGAATCATAAATCATGAAAAGAATCATGAATTGAATCATGAATTATGAATCATGAATTGAATCATGAATCATAAATTGAATCATCAATCATGAATTATGAATCGAATCATGAATCATGAATTAAATCACGAATCATGAATCATGAATCAAATCATGAATCATGAATCATGAATTGAATCATGAATTCTGAATTGAATTATGAATTTAATTATGAATCGAATCATGAATCATGAATCATGAATTAAATCATAAATCATGAATCGAATCATGAATCATGAATTGAATCATGAATCATCAATTGAATTATGAATCATGAAATGAATCTTGAATCATGAATTGAATCATGAATCATGAATTGAATCATGAGTCATGAAACGAATCATGAATCATGAATTGAATCATTAATCATGAATCAAATCATGAATCATGAATTGATTCATGAATCATGAATCGAATTATGAATCATGACTTGAATCATGAATCATGAATCATGAATTGAATCATTAATCATGAATCAAATCATGAATCATGAATTGATTCATGAATCATGAATCGAATTATGAATCATGACTTGAATCATGAATCATGAATCATGAATCAAGAATCGAATCATGAATCATGAATTGAATCATGAATCATGAAATGAATCATGAATTAAATCATGAAATGAATCATGAATCATGAATTGAATCATGAATCATGAATTGAATCATAAATTGAATCATGAATTGAATCATGAATTGAATCATGAATCATGAAATGAATCATGAAATGAATCATGAATCATGAATTGAATCATGAATCATGAATTGAATCAAGAACCATGAAATGAATCATGAATTGAATCATGAATTGAATCATGAATAATGGAATGAATCATGAAATGAATCATGAATCATGAATTGAATCATGAATCATGAATCATGAATTGAATCATGAATCATGAATCGAATCATGAATCATGATTCATGAATTGAATCATGAATCATGAATTGAATCATGAATCATGAATCATGAATTGAATCATGAATCATGAATCATGAAACGAATCATGAATCATGAATCATGAATTGAATCATGAATCATGAATCGAATCATAAATCATGAATTGAATCATGAATTGATTCATGAATCATGAATCAAATTATGAATGATGAATTGAATAATGAATCATAAATCATGAATTGAATAATGAATCATGAATCGAATCATGAATCATGAATTGAATCATGAATTGAATCATGAATCATGAATCATGGAATGAATCATGAAATGAATCATGAATCATGAATTGAATCATGAATTGAATCATGAATCATGAATTAAATCATTAATCATGAATTGAATCATGAATCATGAAATGAATCATGAATTGAATCATGAATCGAATCATGAATTATGAATTAAATCATGAATCATGAATCGAATTATGAATCATGAATTGAATCATGAATTGAATCAAGAATCATGAATCGAATTATGAATCATGAATCATAAATTAAATCATGAATCATGAATCATGAATCGAATCATGATTCATGAATCATGAATTGAATCATGAATAATGAATCAAATCATAATTTATGAATCATGAATCATGAATCGAATTATGAATCATGAATCATAAATTAAATCATGAATCATGAATAATGAATCAAATCATAATTTATGAATCATGAATCCTGAATTAAATCATGATTCATAAATCATGAAACGAATCATGAATCATGAATCGAATCATGAATCATGAATAAAATCATGAATCATGAATTGAATCATGAATCATGAAAAGAATCATGAATTGAATCATGAATTAAATCAAGAATCATGAATCGAATTATGAATCATGAATCATAAATTAAATCATGAATCATGAATCATGAATCGAATCATGATTCATGAATCATGAATTGAATCATGAATCATGAATAATGAATCAAATCATAATTTATGAATCATGAATCATGAATTAAATCATGAATCATAAATCATGAAACGAATCATGAATCATGAATCGAATCATGAATCATGAATAAAATCATGAATCATGAATTGAATCATGATCAATGAAAGAATCATGAATTGAATCATGAATAGAATCATGAATTATGAATCATGAATTGAATCATGAATCATAAATTGAATCATGAATCATGAATTATGAATCGAATCATGAATCATGAATTAAATCATGAATCATGATTTATGAATCGAAGTCATGAATCATGAATCATGAATTCAATCATGAATTATGAATTGAATTATGAATTGAATAATGAATCGAATCATGAATCATGAATCATAAATTAAATCATAAATCATGAATCGAATCATGAATCATGAATTGAATCATGAAATTCATCAATTGAATTATGAATCATGAAATGAATCATGAATCATGAATTGAATCATGAATCATGAATTGAATCATGAGTCATGAAACGAATCATAAATCATGAATTGAATCATTAATCATGAATCAAATCATGAATCATGAATTGAATCATGAATTGATTCATAAATCATGAATCGAAGTATGAATCATTACTTGAATCATGAATCATGAATCCAGAATTGAATCATGAATCAAGAATCGAATCATAAATCATGAATTGAATCATGAATCATGAATCATGAAATGAATCATGAATTAAATCATGAATTGAATCATGAATCATGAAATGAATCATGAATCATGAATTTAATCATGAATCATGAATTGAATCAAGAACCATGAAATGAATCATGAATTGAATCATGAATTGAATCATGAATAATGGAATGAATCATGAAATGAATCATTAATCATGAATTGAATCATGAATCATGAATTGAATCATGAATCATGAATTGAATCAAGAACCATGAAATGAATCATGAATTGAATCATGAATTGAATCATGAATAATGGAATGAATCATGAAATGAATCATTAATCATGAATTGAATCATGAATCATGAATTGAATCATGAATCATGAATTGAATCATGAATCATGAATAATGAATCAAATCATAATTTATGAATCATGAATCATGAATTAAATCATGAATCATAAATCATGAAACGAATCATGAATCATTAATCGAATCATGAATCATGAATAAAATCATGAATCATGAATTGAATCATGAATCATGAAAAGAATCATGAATTGAATCATGAATTGAATCATGAATTATGAATCATGAATTGAATCATGAATCATAAATTGAATCATGAATCATGATTTATGAATCGAATCATGAATCATGAATCATGAATTCAATCATGAATTATGAATTGAATTATGAATTGAATTATGAATTGAATAATGAATTGAATCATGAATCATGAATCATAAATTGAATCATAAATCATGAATCGAATCATGAATCATGAATTGAATCATGAATCATCAATTGAATTATGAATCATGAAATGAATCATGAATCATGAATTGAATCATGAATCATGAATTGAATCATGAGTCATGAAACGAATCATAAATCATGAATTGAATCATTAATCATGAATCAAATCATGAATCATGAATTGAATCATGAATTGATTCATAAATCATGAATCGAAGTATGAATCATGACTTGAATCATGAATCATGAATCCAGAATTGAATCATGAATTAAGAATCGAATCATGAATCATGAATTGAATCATGAATCATGAATCATGAAATGAATCATGAATTAAATCATGAAATGACATCATGAATCATGAATTGAATCATGAATCATGAATTGAATCATAAATTGAATCATGAATTAAATCATGAATCATGAAATGAATCATGAATCATGAATTTAATCATGAATCATGAATTGAATCAAGAACCATGAAATGAATCATGAATTGAATCATGAATTGAATCATGAATAATGGAATGAATCATGAAATGAATCATGAATCCATGAATTGAATCATGAATCATGAATCATGAATTGAATCATGAATCATGAATTGAATCATGAATCATGAATTGAATCATGAATTGAATCATGAATCATGAATCGAATCATGAATCATGATTCATGAATTGAATCATGAATCATGAATTGAATCATGAATTGAATCATGAATCATGAATCGAATCATGAATCATGATTCATGAATTGAATCATGAATCATGAATTGAATCATGAATCATGAATCATGAATTGAATCATGAATCATGAATCATGAAACGAATCATGAATCATGAATCATGAATTGAATCATGAATCATGAATCGAATCATAAATCATGAATTGATACATGAATCCATGAATCACAATTATGAATGATGAATTGAATAATGAATCATAAATCATGAATTGAATCATGAATCATGAATCGAATCATGAATCATGAATTGTATCATGAATTTAATCATGAATCATGAATCATGGATTGAATCATGAAATGAATCATGAATCATGAATTGAATCATGAATCATGAATTAAATCATTAATCATGAATTGAATCATTGAATCATGAAATGAATCATGAATCATGAATTGAATCATGAATTTGAATCATGATTGAATCATGAATCGAATCATGAATTATGAATTAAATCATGAATCATGGAATCGAAATATGAATTCATGAATTGAATCATGAATTGAATCACAAATCATGAATCGAATTATGAATCATGAATCAAAATTAAATCATGAATCATGAATCATGAATCGAATCATGATTCATGAATCCTGAATTGAATCATAATCATGAATAATGAATCAAATCATAATTTATGAATCATGAATCATGAATTAAATCATGAATCATGAATCATGAAAGAAGAATCATGAATCATGAATCGAATCATGAATCATGAATAAAATCATGAATCATGAATTGAATCATGAATCATGAAAAGAATCATGAATTGAATCATGAATTGAATCATGAATTATGAATCATGAATTGAATCATGAATCATGAATCGAATCATGAATCATGATTCATGAATTGAATCATGAATCATGAATTGAATCATGAATCATAAATCATGAATTGAATCATGAATCATGAATGATGAAACGAATCATGAATCATGAATCATGAATTGAATCATGAATCATGAATCGAATCATAAATCATGTAATTGAATCATGAATTGATTCATGAATCATGAATCAAATTATGAATGATGAATTGAATAATGAATCATTAAATCATGAATTAAATCTGAATCATGAATCGAATCATGAATCATGAATTGATCATGAATCGAATATGAATCATGAATCATAAATTAAATCATGAATCATGAATCGAATTATGAATCATGAATCATAAATTAAATCATGAATCATGAATCATGAATCGAATCATGATTCATGAATCATGAATTGAATCATGAATCATGAATAATGAATCAATCATAATTTATGAATCATGAATCATGAATTAAATCATGAATCATGAATCATGAAACGAATCATGAATCATGAATCGAATCATGAATAAAATCATGAATCATGAATTGAATCATGAATCATGATAAGAATCATGAATTGAATCATGAATTGAATCATGAATTATGAATCATGAATTGAATCATGAAATCATAAATTGAATCATGAATCATGAATTATGAATCGAATCATGAATCATGAATTAAATCATGAATCATGATTTATGATCGAATCATGAATCATGAATCATGAATTCAATCATGAATTATGAATTGAATTATGAATTGAATAATAAATCGAATCATGAATCATGAATCATAAATTAAATCATAAATCATGAATCGAATCATGAATCATGAATTGAATCATGAATCATCAATTGAATTATGAATCATGAAATGAATCATGAAATCATGAATTGAATCATGAATCATGAATTGAATCATGAGTCATGAAACGAATCATAAATCATGAATTGAATCATTAATCATGAATCATGAAATGAATCATGAAATGAATCATGAATCATGAATTGAATCCTTAATTGAATCAAGAATCATGAAATGAATCATGAATTGAATCATGAATCATGAATCATGAAATTAATCATGAATCATGAATCATGAATCATGAATTGAATCAAGAATCATGAATGAAATCATGAATTGAAACATGAATTGAATCCATGAATCATGGGAATGAATCATGAATCATGAATTGAATCATGAATCATGAATCATGAATTAAATCATGAATCATGAAATGAATCATGAACTGAATCATGAATCATGAATCATGAACTGAATCATGAATCATGAATCATGAATTAAATCATGAATCATGAAATGAATCATGAAATGAATCATGAATCATAAATTGAATCATGAATCATGAATCATGAATTGAATCATGAATCATGAATCGAGTCATGAATCATGAATTGAATCATGAATTGAATAATGAATCGAATCATGAATCATGAATTGTATCATGAGTCATGAATCGAATCTTGAATCATGAATTGAATCATGAATTGAATCATGAATCATGAATCGAATCATGAATCATGATTCATGAATTAAATCATGACTCATGAATTGAATCATGAATCATGAATCATGAATTGAATCATGAATCATGAATCATGAAACGAATCATGAATCATGAATCATGAATTGAATCATGAATTGATTCATGAATCATGAATCAAATTATGAATGATGAATTGAATAATGAATCATAAATCATGAATTGAATCATGAATCATGAATTGAATCATGAATCATGAAATGAATCATGAATTAAATCATGAAATGAATCATGAATCATGAATTGAATCATGAATTGAATCATGAATCATGAATTAAATCATTAATCATGAATTGAATCATGAATCATGAAATGAATCATGAATTGAATCATGAATTGAATCATGAATCATGAATTGAATCATGAATTGAATCATGAATCATGCATCATGTAATGAAACATGAAATGAATCATGAATCATGAATTTAATCATGAATCATAAATTGAATCATGAATCATGAATTGAATCATGAATCATGAAATTAATTATGAATTGAATCATGAATTGAATCATGAATCGAATCATGAATCATGAATTATGAATTAAATCATGAATCATGAATCGAATTATGAATCATGAATTGAATCATGAATTGAATAACGAATCATGAATCGAATTATGAATCATGAATCATAAATTAAATCATGAATCATGATTCATGAATCGAATCATGATTCATGAATCATGAATTGAATCATGAATCATGAATAATGAATCAAATCATAATTTATGAATCATGAATCATGAATTAAATCATGAATCATGAATCATGAAATGAATCATGAATCATGAATCAAATCATGAATCATGAATAAAATCATGAATCATGAATTGAATCATAAATCATGAAAAGAATCATGAATTGAATCATGAATTATGAATCATGAATTGAATCATGAATCATAAATTGAATCATCAATCATGAATTATGAATCGAATCATGAATCATGAATTAAATCACGAATCATGAATCATGAATCAAATCATGAATCATGAATCATGAATTGAATCATGAATTCTGAATTGAATTATGAATTTAATTATGAATCGAATCATGAATCATGAATCATGAATTAAATCATAAATCATGAATCGAATCATGAATCATGAATTGAATCATGAATCATCAATTGAATTATGAATCATGAAATGAATCTTGAATCATGAATTGAATCATGAATCATGAATTGAATCATGAGTCATGAAACGAATCATGAATCATGAATTGAATCATTAATCATGAATCAAATCATGAATCATGAATTGATTCATGAATCATGAATCGAATTATGAATCATGACTTGAATCATGAATCATGAATCATGAATTGAATCATTAATCATGAATCAAATCATGAATCATGAATTGATTCATGAATCATGAATCGAATTATGAATCATGACTTGAATCATGAATCATGAATCATGAATCAAGAATCGAATCATGAATCATGAATTGAATCATGAATCATGAAATGAATCATGAATTAAATCATGAAATGAATCATGAATCATGAATTGAATCATGAATCATGAATTGAATCATAAATTGAATCATGAATTGAATCATGAATTGAATCATGAATCATGAAATGAATCATGAAATGAATCATGAATCATGAATTGAATCATGAATCATGAATTGAATCAAGAACCATGAAATGAATCATGAATTGAATCATGAATTGAATCATGAATAATGGAATGAATCATGAAATGAATCATGAATCATGAATTGAATCATGAATCATGAATCATGAATTGAATCATGAATCATGAATTGAATCATGAATTGAATCATGAATCATGAATCGAATCATGAATCATGATTCATGAATTGAATCATGAATCATGAATTGAATCATGAATCATGAATCATGAATTGAATCATGAATCATGAATCATGAAACGAATCATGAATCATGAATCATGAATTAAATCATGAATCATGAATCGAATCATAAATCATGAATTGAATCATGAATTGATTCATGAATCATGAATCAAATTATGAATGATGAATTGAATAATGAATCATAAATCATGAATTGAATAATGAATCATGAATCGAATCATGAATCATGAATTGAATCATGAATTGAATCATGAATCATGAATCATGGAATGAATCATGAAATGAATCATGAATCATGAATTAAATCATGAATTGAATCATGAATCATGAATTAAATCATTAATCATGAATTGAATCATGAATCATGAAATGAATCATGAATTGAATCATGAATCGAATCATGAATTATGAATTAAATCATGAATCATGAATCGAATTATGAATCATGAATTGAATCATGAATTGAATCAAGAATCATGAATCGAATTATGAATCATGAATCATAAATTAAATCATGAATCATGAATCATGAATCGAATCATGATTCATGAATCATGAATTGAATCATGAATCATGAATAATGAATCAAATCATAATTTATGAATCATGAATCATGAATCGAATTATGAATCATGAATCATAAATTAAATCATGAATCATGAATAATGAATCAAATCATAATTTATGAATCATGAATCCTGAATTAAATCATGATTCATAAATCATGAAACGAATCATGAATCATGAATCGAATCATGAATCATGAATAAAATCATGAATCATGAATTGAATCATGAATCATGAAAAGAATCATGAATTGAATCATGAATTAAATCAAGAATCATGAATCGAATTATGAATCATGAATCATAAATTAAATCATGAATCATGAATCATGAATCGAATCATGATTCATGAATCATGAATTGAATCATGAATCATGAATAATGAATCAAATCATAATTTATGAATCATGAATCATGAATTAAATCATGAATCATAAATCATGAAACGAATCATGAATCATGAATCGAATCATGAATCATGAATAAAATCATGAATCATGAATTGAATCATGAATCATGAAAAGAATCATGAATTGAATCATGAATAGAATCATGAATTATGAATCATGAATTGAATCATGAATCATAAATTGAATCATGAATCATGAATTATGAATCGAATCATGAATCATGAATTAAATCATGAATCATGATTTATGAATCGAATCATGAATCATGAATCATGAATTCAATCATGAATTATGAATTGAATTATGAATTGAATAATGAATCGAATCATGAATCATGAATCATAAATTAAATCATAAATCATGAATCGAATCATGAATCATGAATTGAATCATGAATCATCAATTGAATTATGAATCATGAAATGAATCATGAATCATGAATTGAATCATGAATCATGAATTGAATCATGAGTCATGAAACGAATCATAAATCATGAATTGAATCATTAATCATGAATCAAATCATGAATCATGAATTGAATCATGAATTGATTCATAAATCATGAATCGAAGTATGAATCATTACTTGAATCATGAATCATGAATCCAGAATTGAATCATGAATCAAGAATCGAATCATAAATCATGAATTGAATCATGAATCATGAATCATGAAATGAATCATGAATTAAATCATGAAATGAATCATGAATCATGAATTGAATCATGAATCATGAATTGAATCATAAATTGAATCATGAATTGAATCATGAATCATGAAATGAATCATGAATCATGAATTTAATCATGAATCATGAATTGAATCAAGAACCATGAAATGAATCATGAATTGAATCATGAATTGAATCATGAATAATGGAATGAATCATGAAATGAATCATTAATCATGAATTGAATCATGAATCATGAATTGAATCATGAATCATGAATTGAATCAAGAACCATGAAATGAATCATGAATTGAATCATGAATTGAATCATGAATAATGGAATGAATCATGAAATGAATCATTAATCATGAATTGAATCATGAATCATGAATTGAATCATGAATCATGAATTGAATCATGAATCATGAATAATGAATCAAATCATAATTTATGAATCATGAATCATG
Organism: Mixophyes fleayi; assembly: GCF_038048845.1. Lineage (NCBI taxonomy): Eukaryota > Metazoa > Chordata > Amphibia > Anura > Limnodynastidae > Mixophyes > Mixophyes fleayi. Next base: position 78,556 of record NW_027446136.1, on the reverse strand, counting down.
AATTAAATCATGAATCATAAATCATGAAACGAATCATGAATCATTAATCGAATCATGAATCATGAATAAAATCATGAATCATGAATTGAATCATGAATCATGAAAAGAATCATGAATTGAATCATGAATTGAATCATGAATTATGAATCATGAATTGAATCATGAATCATAAATTGAATCATGAATCATGATTTATGAATCGAATCATGAATCATGAATCATGAATTCAATCATGAATTATGAATTGAATTATGAATTGAATTATGAATTGAATAATGAATTGAATCATGAATCATGAATCATAAATTGAATCATAAATCATGAATCGAATCATGAATCATGAATTGAATCATGAATCATCAATTGAATTATGAATCATGAAATGAATCATGAATCATGAATTGAATCATGAATCATGAATTGAATCATGAGTCATGAAACGAATCATAAATCATGAATTGAATCATTAATCATGAATCAAATCATGAATCATGACTTGAATCATGAATCATGAATCCAGAATTGAATCATGAATCAAGAATCGAATCATGAATCATGAATTGAATCATGAATCATGAATCATGAAATGAATCTTGAATTAAATCATGAAATGAATCATGAATCATGAATTGAATCATGAATCATGAATTGAATCATAAATTGAATCATGAATTAAATCATGAATCATGAAATGAATCATGAATCATGAATTTAATCATGAATCATGAATTGAATCAAGAACCATGAAATGAATCATGAATTGAATCATGAATTGAATCATGAATAATGGAATGAATCATGAAATGAATCATGAATCATGAATTGAATCATGAATCATGAATCATGAATTGAATCATGAATCATGAATTGAATCATGAATCATGAATTGAATCATGAATTGAATCATGAATCATGAATCGAATCATGAATCATGATTCATGAATTGAATCATGAATCATGAATTGAATCATGAATTGAATCATGAATCATGAATCGAATCATGAATCATGATTCATGAATTGAATCATGAATCATGAATTGAATCATGAATCATGAATCATGAATTGAATCATGAATCATGAATCATGAAACGAATCATGAATCATGAATCATGAATTGAATCATGAATCATGAATCGAATCATAAATCATGAATTGATACATGAATCATGAATCAAATTATGAATGATGAATTGAATAATGAATCATAAATCATGAATTGAATCATGAATCATGAATCGAATCATGAATCATGAATTGAATCATGAAATGAATCATGAATCATGAATTGAATCATGAATCATGAATTAAATCATTAATCATGAATTGAATCATGAATCATGAAATGAATCATGAATCATGAATTGAATCATGAATTGAATCATGAATTGAATCATGAATCGAATCATGAATTATGAATTAAATCATGAATCATGAATCGAATTATGAATCATGAATTGAATCATGAATTGAATCACAAATCATGAATCGAATTATGAATCATGAATCATAAATTAAATCATGAATCATGAATCATGAATCGAATCATGATTCATGAATCATGAATTGAATCATGAATCATGAATAATGAATCAAATCATAATTTATGAATCATGAATCATGAATCGAATTATGAATCATGAATCATAAATTAAATCATGAATCATGAATCATGAATCGAATCATGATTCATGAATCCTGAATTGAATCATGAATCATGAATAATGAATCAAATCATAATTTATGAATCATGAATCATGAATTAAATCATGAATCATGAATCATGAAACGAATCATGAATCATGAATCGAATCATGAATCATGAATAAAATCATGAATCATGAATTGAATCATGAATCATGAAAAGAATCATGAATTGAATCATGAATTGAATCATGAATTATGAATCATGAATTGAATCATGAATCATGAATCGAATCATGAATCATGATTCATGAATTGAATCATGAATCATGAATTGAATCATGAATCATAAATCATGAATTGAATCATGAATCATGAATGATGAAACGAATCATGAATCATGAATCATGAATTGAATCATGAATCATGAATCGAATCATAAATCATGAATTGAATCATGAATTGATTCATGAATCATGAATCAAATTATGAATGATGAATTGAATAATGAATCATAAATCATGAATTAAATCATGAATCATGAATCGAATCATGAATCATGAATTGAATCATGAATCGAATTATGAATCATGAATCATAAATTAAATCATGAATCATGAATCGAATTATGAATCATGAATCATAAATTAAATCATGAATCATGAATCATGAATCGAATCATGATTCATGAATCATGAATTGAATCATGAATCATGAATAATGAATCAAATCATAATTTATGAATCATGAATCATGAATTAAATCATGAATCATGAATCATGAAACGAATCATGAATCATGAATCGAATCATGAATCATGAATAAAATCATGAATCATGAATTGAATCATGAATCATGAAAAGAATCATGAATTGAATCATGAATTGAATCATGAATTATGAATCATGAATTAAATCATGAATCATAAATTGAATCATGAATCATGAATTATGAATCGAATCATGAATCATGAATTAAATCATGAATCATGATTTATGAATCGAATCATGAATCATGAATCATGAATTCAATCATGAATTATGAATTGAATTATGAATTGAATAATGAATCGAATCATGAATCATGAATCATAAATTGAATCATAAATCATGAATCGAATCATGAATCATGAATTGAATCATGAATCATGAATTGAATTATGAATCATGAAATGAATCATGAATCATGAATTGAATCATGAATCATGAATTGAATCATGAGTCATGAAACGAATCATAAATCATGAATTGAATCATTAATCATGAATCAAATCATGAATCATGAATTGAATCATGAATTGATTCATGAATCATGAATCAAAGTATGAATCATGACTTGAATCATGAATCATGAATCCAGAATTGAATCATGAATCAAGAATCGAATCATGAATCATGAATTGAATCATGAATCATGAATCATGAAATGAATCATGAATTAAATCATGAAATGAATCATGAATCATGAATTGAATCATGAATCATGAATTGAATCATAAATTGAATCATGAATTGAATCATGAATCATGAAATGAATCATGAATCATGAATTTAATCATGAATCATGAATTGAATCAAGAACCATGAAACGAATCATGAATTGAATCATGAATTGAATCATGAATAATGGAATGAATCATGAAATGAATCATGAATCATGAATTGAATCATGAATCATAAATCATGAATTGAATCATGAATCATGAAATGAATCATGAATTGAATCATGATTCATGAATCATGAAATAAAACATGTAATGAATCATGAATCATGAATTGATTCATGAATCATAAATTGAATCATGAATCATGAATCATGAGTTGAATCATGAATCATGAAATGAATCATGAATTGAATCATGATTTGAATCATGAATCATGAAATGAATCATGAATTGAATCATGAATTGAATCATGAATCATGAATCATGAATCATGAAATGAATCATGATTTGAATCATGAATCATGAATCATGAATTGAATCATGAATCGAATAATGAATCATGAATTGAATCATGAATCGAGAAAATGAATCATGTATCATGAATTGAATCATAAATCATGAATTGAAAAATGAACCATGATCATGAATAATGAATCGAATTATGAATCATAATTCCTGAATTGAATCATGAATCGTGAATCGAATCATGAATCATGACTAATGAATTGAATCATGAATCATGAATTGAATTATGAATCATGAATTGAATCATAAATTGAATCACGAATCATGAATCAAATCATGAATCATGAATCATGAATTAAGTCATGAATCATGAATCATGAATCGAATCATGATTCATGAATCATGAATCGAATCATGATTCATGAATCATGAATCATGAATTGAATCATGAATCATGAATAATGAATCAAATCATGAATCATGAATCATGAATCATGAATTGAATCATGAATCATGAATCATGAAACGAATCATGAATAATGAATCATGAATCATGAATCGAATCATGAATCATGAACCGAATCATGAATTGAATCATGAATCATGAATCATGAATTGAATCAAGAATCATAAAATGAATCATGAATTGAATCATGAATCGAATCAAGAATCATGGAATGAATCATGAATCATGAATTGAATCATAAATCATGAAACATGAATAAAATCATGAATCATGAAATGAATCATGAATTAAATCATGAATCATGAATTGAATCATGAGTCATGAATTGAATTATGAATCATGAATTGAATTATGAATCATGAATCATGAATCATAAATTGAATCATGAATAATGAATCATTAATTGAATCATGAATCATGAATTGAATCATGAATTGAATCATGAATCATTAATCATGAAATGAATCATGAATCATTAATTGAATCATGAATTATGAATTAAATCATGAATCATGAATCGTATTATGAATCATGCAATGAATCATGAAATGAATCACGAATCATGAATCGAATCATGAATCATGAATATAATCATGAATCATGAATAATGAATTAAATCATGTATCATGAATCATGAATTGGATCATGAATCATGAAACAAATCATGAATCATGAATCGAATCATGAATTGAATCATGAATCGAATCATGAATTGAATCATGAATCGAATCATGAATTGAATCATGAATCGAATCATGAATCATGAATTGAATCACGAATCATGAATCGAATCATGAATCATGAATCATGAATTAAATCATGAATCATGAATCATGAATCGAATTATGATTTATGAATCATGAATCATGAATTGAATCATGAATCATGAATAATGAATCAAATCATGAATTATGAATCATGATTTAAATCATAAATAATGAAACGAATCATGAATCATGAATCGAATCATGAATCATGAATCGAATCATGAATCATGAATCATGAATTGAATCATGAATCATGAATTAAATAATGAATCATGAATCCAATAACGAATCATGAATCGAATCATGAATCATGAATCGAATCATGAATTGAATAATGAATTGAATCATGAATCAAGAAATGAATCATGAATTTAATCATGAAATGAATCATAAATCATGAATTGAATCATAAATCTTGAATCATGAATTTTTAATTGAATCATAAATCATGAATCATGAACTGAATCATGAATTGAATCATGAATCATGAAATGAATCATGAATTATGAATTGAACCATGAATCATGAATTGAATCATGAATCAGGAATTGAATAATGAATCATGAATCATGAATTGAATCATGAATCATGAAATGAATCATGAATTGAATCATGAATTTAGTCATGAATCATGAATCATGAAATGAATCATGATTCATGAATTGAATCATGAATCATGATTTGAATAATGAATCATGAATCGAATCATGAATCATGATTCATGATTTGAATCATGAATCATGAATCGAATCATGAATCATGAATCGAATCATGAATCATGATTCATGAATTGAATCATGAATCATGAATCGAATCATGAATCATGAATTGAATCATGAATTGAATCATGAATCATGAATCGAATCATGAATCATGAATCAAATCATGAATCATGAATCGAACCATGAATCATGAATTGAATCATGAATTATGAAATGAGTCATGAATTGAATCATGAATCATGAATCGAATCATGAATCATGAATCGAATCATAATTCATGAATCATGAATTGAATCATGAATCATGAATTAAATCATGAATCATGAATCATAAATCGAATCATGAATCATGAATCGAATCATGAATCATGAATTGAATCATGAATCATGAAATGAATCATTAGTTTAATCATGAATCATGAATTGAATTATGAATCATGAAATGAATCATTAATTTAATCATGAATCATGAATTTAATCATGAATCATGAATTTAATCATGAACCATGAATCATGAATCATGAATCAAATCATTAATCATGAGTCATGAATTGAATCATGAATCATGAGTTAAATAATGAATCATGAATCGAATCATGAATCATGAATCGAATCATGAATCATGAATCGAATCATGAATTGAATCAAGAATTGAATCATGAATCATGAATCGAATCATGAATTGAATCATGAATTGAATCATGAATCATGAGTTAAATAATTAATCATGAATCGAATCATGAATCATGAATCGAATCATGAATCATGAATCGAATCATGAATCGAATCATGAATCGAATCATGAAATGAATCATAAATCATGAATTGAATCATGAATCTTGAATCATGAATCATTAATTGAATCATAAATCATGAATCATGAACTGAATTATGAATTGAATCATGAATCATGAAATGATTTATGAATCGAATCATGAATCATGAATTGAATCATGAATCATGAATCGAATCATGAATCATGAATCATGAATCGAATCATGAATCATGAATCGAATCATGAATTGAATCATGAATCGAATCATGAATCATGAAATGAATCATGAATTTAATCATCAAATGAATCATGAATCATGAATTGAACCATGAACCATGAATTGAATCATGAATCATGAATTGAATAATGAATCATGAATCATGAATTTAATCATGAATCATGAAATGAATCATGATTTGAATCATGAATTGAATCATGAATCATGAATCATGAAATGAATCATGAATCATGAATTGAATCATGAATCATGAATCGAATCATGAATCATGAATTGAATCATGAATTGAATCATTAATCATGAATCATGAATCGAATCATGAATCATGAATCGAATCATGAATTGAATCATGAATCGAATAATGAATCATGAATTGAATCATGAATCGAGAAAATGAATCATGTATCATGAATTGAATCATAAATCATGAATTGAAAAATGAACCATGATCATGAATAATGAATCGAATTATGAATCATAATTCCTGAATTGAATCATGAATCGTGAATCGAATCATGAATCATGACTAATGAATTGAATCATGAATCATGAATTGAATTATGAATCATGAATTGAATCATAAATTGAATCACGAATCATGAATCAAATCATGAATCATGAATCATGAATTAAGTCATGAATCATGAATCATGAATCGAATCATGATTCATGAATCATGAATCGAATCATGATTCATGAATCATGAATCATGAATTGAATCATGAATCATGAATAATGAATCAAATCATGAATCATGAATCATGAATCATGAATTGAATCATGAATCATGAATCATGAAACGAATCATGAATAATGAATCATGAATCATGAATCGAATCATGAATCATGAACCGAATCATGAATTGAATCATGAATCATGAATCATGAATTGAATCAAGAATCATAAAATGAATCATGAATTGAATCATGAATCGAATCAAGAATCATGGAATGAATCATGAATCATGAATTGAATCATAAATCATGAAACATGAATAAAATCATGAATCATGAAATGAATCATGAATTAAATCATGAATCATGAATTGAATCATGAGTCATGAATTGAATTATGAATCATGAATTGAATTATGAATCATGAATCATGAATCATAAATTGAATCATGAATAATGAATCATTAATTGAATCATGAATCATGAATTGAATCATGAATTGAATCATGAATCATTAATCATGAAATGAATCATGAATCATTAATTGAATCATGAATTATGAATTAAATCATGAATCATGAATCGTATTATGAATCATGCAATGAATCATGAAATGAATCACGAATCATGAATCGAATCATGAATCATGAATATAATCATGAATCATGAATAATGAATTAAATCATGTATCATGAATCATGAATTGGATCATGAATCATGAAACAAATCATGAATCATGAATCGAATCATGAATTGAATCATGAATCGAATCATGAATTGAATCATGAATCGAATCATGAATTGAATCATGAATCGAATCATGAATCATGAATTGAATCACGAATCATGAATCGAATCATGAATCATGAATCATGAATTAAATCATGAATCATGAATCATGAATCGAATTATGATTTATGAATCATGAATCATGAATTGAATCATGAATCATGAATAATGAATCAAATCATGAATTATGAATCATGATTTAAATCATAAATAATGAAACGAATCATGAATCATGAATCGAATCATGAATCATGAATCGAATCATGAATCATGAATCATGAATTGAATCATGAATCATGAATTAAATAATGAATCATGAATCCAATAACGAATCATGAATCGAATCATGAATCATGAATCGAATCATGAATTGAATAATGAATTGAATCATGAATCAAGAAATGAATCATGAATTTAATCATGAAATGAATCATAAATCATGAATTGAATCATAAATCTTGAATCATGAATTTTTAATTGAATCATAAATCATGAATCATGAACTGAATCATGAATTGAATCATGAATCATGAAATGAATCATGAATTATGAATTGAACCATGAATCATGAATTGAATCATGAATCAGGAATTGAATAATGAATCATGAATCATGAATTGAATCATGAATCATGAAATGAATCATGAATTGAATCATGAATTTAGTCATGAATCATGAATCATGAAATGAATCATGATTCATGAATTGAATCATGAATCATGATTTGAATAATGAATCATGAATCGAATCATGAATCATGATTCATGAATTGAATCATGAATCATGAATCGAATCATGAATCATGAATCGAATCATGAATCATGATTCATGAATTGAATCATGAATCATGAATCGAATCATGAATCATGAATTGAATCATGAATTGAATCATGAATCATGAATCTAATCATGAATCATGAATCAAATCATGAATCATGAATCGAACCATGAATCATGAATTGAATCATGAATTATGAAATGAGTCATGAATTGAATCATGAATCATGAATCGAATCATGAATCATGAATCGAATCATAATTCATGAATCATGAATTGAATCATGAATCATGAATTAAATCATGAATCATGAATCATAAATCGAATCATGAATCATGAATCGAATCATGAATCATGAATCGAATCATGAATCATGAAATGAATCATTAGTTTAATCATGAATCATGAATTGAATTATGAATCATGAAATGAATCATTAATTTAATCATGAATCATGAATTTAATCATGAACCATGAATCATGAATCATGAATCAAATCATTAATCATGAGTCATGAATTGAATCATGAATCATGAGTTAAATAATGAATCATGAATCGAATCATGAATCATGAATCGAATCATGAATCATGAATCGAATCATGAATTGAATCAAGAATTGAATCATGAATCATGAATCGAATCATGAATTGAATCATGAATTGAATCATGAATCATGAGTTAAATAATGAATCATGAATCGAATCATGAATCATGAATCGAATCATGAATCATGAATCGAATCATGAATCGAATCATGAATCGAATCATGAAATGAATCATAAATCATGAATTGAATCATGAATCTTGAATCATGAATCATTAATTGAATCATAAATCATGAATCATGAACTGAATTATGAATTGAATCATGAATCATGAAATGATTTATGAATCGAATCATGAATCATGAATTGAATCATGAATCATGAATCGAATCATGAATCATGAATCATGAATCGAATCATGAATCATGAATCGAATCATGAATTGAATCATGAATCGAATCATGAATCATGAAATGAATCATGAATTTAATCATGAAATGAATCATGAATCATGAATTGAACCATGAACCATGAATTGAATCATGAATCATGAATTGAATAATGAATCATGAATCATGAATTTAATCATGAATCATGAAATGAATCATGATTTGAATCATGAATTGAATCATGAATCATGAATCATGAAATGAATCATGAATTGAATCATGAATCATGAATCGAATCATGAATCATGAATTGAATCATGAATTGAATCATTAATCATGAATCATGAATCGAATCATGAATCATGAATCGAATCATGAATCATGAATCAAATCATGAATCATGAATCAAACCATGAATTATGAATTGAATCATGAATTATGAAATGAGTCATGAATTGAATCATGAATCATAAATCAAATCATAATTCATGAATCATGAATTGAATCATGAATCATGAATGAAATCATGAATCATGAATCATGAATCATGAATCATGAATCGAATCATGAATCATGAATCGAATCATGAATCATGAATCGAATCATGAATCATGAATTGAATCATGAATCATGAATTAAATCATGAATCATGAATCGAATCATGAATTAAATCATGAATCATAAAAAGAATCATGAATTGAATCATGATCATGAAATGAATCATTAATTTAATCAAGAATCATGAATTGAATTATGAATCATGAATTGAATCATGAATCATGAATCATGAATTAAATCATGAATCATGAATCGAATCATGAATCATGAATTAAATCATGAATCTTGAATCGAATCATGATTCGAATCATGAATCATGAATTGAATCATGAATCATGAATCATGAACTTAATCATGAATCATGAATTGAAATATGAGTCATGAATTGAAATATGAATCATGAAATTAATCATTAATTTAATCATGAATTATGAATTGAATCATGAATCATGAATCATGAAATGAATCATGAATTTAATCATGAAATGAATTATGAATCATTAATTGAATCATGAATCATGAAATGAATCATTAGTTTAATCATGAATCATGAATTGAAATATGAATCATGAAATTAATCATTAATTTAATCATGAATCATGAATTGAATCATGAATCATGAATCAAATCATGAATCATGAATCAAACCATGAATCATGAATTGAATCATGAATTATGAAATGAGTCATGAATTGAATCATGAATCATGAATCGAATCATGAATCATGAATCGAATCATAATTCATGAATCATGAATTGAATTATGAATCATGAATAAAATCATGAATCATGAATCATGAATCGAATCATGAATCATGAATCGAATCATGAATCATGAATTGAATCATGAATCATGAAATGAATCATTAGTTTAATTATGAATAATGAATTGAATTATGAATCATGAAATGAATCATTAATTTAATCATGAATCATGAATTTAATCATAAACCATGAATCATGAATCATGAATCAAATCATTAATCATGAGTCATGAATTGTATCATGAATCATGAGTTAAATAATGAATCATGAATCGAATCATGAATCATGAATCGAATCTTGAATCATGAATCGAATCATGAATTGAATCATGAATTGAATCATGAATCATGAGTTAAATAATGAATCATGAATCGAATCATGAATCATGAATCGAATCATGAATCATGAATCGAATCATGAAATGAATCATGAATTTAATCATGAAATGAATCATAAATCATGAATTGAATCATGAATCTTGAATCATGAATCATTAATTGAATCATAAATCATGAATCATGAACTGAATTATGAATTGAATCATGAATCATGAAATGATTTATGAATCGAATCATGAATCATGAATCGAATCATGAATCATGAATCGAATCATGAATCATGAATCGAATCATGAATTGAATCATGAATTGAATCATGAATCATGAAATAAATCATGAATTTAATCATGAAATGAATCATGAATCATGAATTTACCCATGAACCATGAATTGAATCATCAATCATGAATTGAATAATGAATCATGAATCATGAATTTAATCATGAATCATGAAATGAATCATGAATTGAATCATGAATTGAATCATGAATCATGAATCATGAAATGAATCATGAATCATGAATTGATTCATGAGTCATGAATCGAATCATGAATCATGAATTGAATCATGAATTGAATCATGAATCATGAATCATGAATCGAATCATGAATCATGAATCGAATCATGAATCATGAATCAAATTATAAATCATGAATCGAACCATGAATCATGAATTGAATCATGAATTATGAAATGAGTCATGAATTGAATCATGAATCATAAATCAAATCATAATTCATGAATCATGAATTGAATCATGAATCATAAATCAAATCATAATTCATGAATCATGAATTGAATCATGAATCATGAATTAAATCATGAATCATGAATCATGAATCATGATTCATGAATTATGAATCGAATTATGAATCATGAATCGAATCATGAATCATGAATTGAATCATGAATCATGAATTAAATCATGAATCATGAATCAAATCATGAATTAAATCATGAATCTTAAAAAGAATCATGAATTCAATCATGATCATGAAATGAATCATTAATTTAATCAAGAATCATGAATTGAATTATGAATCATGAAATGAATCATTAATTGAATTATGAATCATGAAATGAATCATTAATTTAATCCTGAATCATGAATTGAATCATGAATCATGAATTGAATCATAAATTGAATCATGAATCATGAATTGAATCATGAACCATAAATCATGAATCATGAATTGAATCATGAATCATGAATTGAATCATGAATTATTAATCATGAATTGAATCATGAATTGAATCACGAATCATGAATCGAATCATGAATCGTGAATTAAATCATGAATTGAATCATGAATCATGAATTGAATCATGAATCATGAATCATGAATTAAATCATGAATCATGAATCGAATCATGAATCATGAATTAAATCATGAATCTTGAATCGAATCATGAATCATGATTCGAATCATGAATCATGAATTGAATCATGAATTGAATCATGAATCATGAAATGAATCATGAATTTAATCATGAAATGAATTATGAATCATTAATTGAATCATGAATCATGAAATGAATCATTAGTTTAATCATGAATCATGAATTGAAATATGAATCATGAAATTAATCATTAATTTAATCATGAATCATGAATTGAATCATGAACCATGAATCATGAATCATGAATCGAATCATTAATCATGAATCATAAATTGAATCATGAATCATGAGTTAAATAATGAATCATGAATCAAATCATGAATCATGAATCGAATCATAAATTGAATCATGAATTGAATCATGAATCATGAAATTAATCATGAATTTAATCATGAAATGAATCATAAATCATGAATTGAATCATGAATCTTGAATCATGAATCATTAATTGAATCATAAATCATGAATCATTAACTGAATCATTATTTGAATCATGAATTGAATCATGAATCATGAATCGAATCATGAATCATGAATCGAATCATGAATCATGAATCGAATCATGAATTGAATCATGAATTGAATCATGAATCATGAAATGAATCATGAATTTAATCATGAAATGAATCATGAATTGAATCATGAATCTTGAATCATGAATCATTAATTGAATCATAAATCATGAATCATGAATAATGAAACGAATCATGAATCATGAATCGAATCATGAATCATGAATCGAATCATGAGTCATGAATCATGAATAGAATCATGAATCATGAATTAAATAATGAATCGAATCATGAATCATGAATCGAATAGTGAATCATGAATCGAATCATGAATTGAATCATGAATTGAATCTTGAATCATGAATTGAATCATAAATCTTGAATTATGAATTATTATTAATTGAATCATAAATCATGAATCATGAACTGAATCATGAATCATGAATTGAACCATGAATCATGAATTGAATCATGAATTATGAATTGAATAATGAATCATGAATCCTGAATTAAATCATGAATCATGAATCGAATCATGAATCATGAATTGAATCATGAATCATGAATCATGAATCGAATCATAAATCATGAATCGAATCATGAATCATGATTAAAATCATGAATCATGAATCGAACCATGAATCATGAATTGAATCATGAATCGAACCATGAATCATGAATTGAATCATAAACTATGAAATGAGTCATGAATTGAATCATTAATCATGAATCGAATCATGAATCATGAATCATGAATCATGAATCATGAATTGAATCATGAATCATGAATCATGAATCATGAATCATGAATCATGAATCGAATCATGAATCATGAATTGAATCATGAATCGAATCATGAATCATGAAATGAATCATTAGTTTAATCATGAATCATGAATTGAATTATGAATCATGAAATGAATCATTAATTTAATCATGAATCATGAATTTAATCATGAATCATGAGTTAAATAATGAATCATGAATCGAATCATGAATCATGAATCGAATCATGAATTGAATCATGAATTGAATCATGAATCATGAAATGAATCATGAATTTAATCATGAAATGAATCATAAATCATGAATTGAATCATGAATCTTGAATCATAAATCATTAATTGAATCATAAATCATTATGAACTGAATCATGAATTGAAACATGAATCATGAAATGAATCATGAATCGAATCATAAATCATGAATCGAAACATGAATCATGAATCGAATCATGAATCATGAATCGAATCATGAATTGAATCATGAATCATGAAATGAATCATGAATTTAATCATGAAATGAATCATGAATCATGAATTGAATATTGAATCATGAATCCTGAATTGAATCATGAAACATGAAATGAATCATGAATTGAAACATGAATTTAATCATGAATCATGAATCATGAAATGAATCATGAATCATGAATTGAATCATGAATCATGATTTGAATCATGAATCATGAATCATGAATTGAATCATGATTCATGAATCGAATCATGAATCATGAATTGAATCATGAATCATGAATTGAATCATGAATTGAATCATGAATCATGAATCATGAATCAAATCATGAATCATAAATCGAATCATGAATCATGAATTGAATCATGAATTATGAAATGAGTCATGAATTGAATCATGAATCATAAATCAAATCATAATTCATGAATCATGAATTGAATCATGAATCATGAATCATGAATCATGAATCGAATCATAATTCATGAATCATGAATTGAATCATGAATCATGAATTAAATCATGAATCATGAATCATGAATCGAATCATGAATCATGAATCGAATCATGAATCATGAATTGAATCATGAATTGAATCATGAATTAAATCATGAATCATAAAAAGAATCATGAATTGAATCATTAATTGAATCATGAATCATGAATTGAATCATGATCGTAAAATGAATCATTAATTTAATCATGAATCATGAATTGAATTATGAATCATGAAATGAATCATTAATTTAATCATGAATCATGAATTGAATCATGTACCATGAATCATGAATCATGAATTGAATTATGAATCATGAATCGAATCATGAATCATGTATCAAGAATTGAATCATGAATTGAATCATGAATCATGAATCATGAATTATGAATTAAATCAGAAATCATGAATCATGAACTGAATCATGAATTGAATCATGAATCATGAAATGAATCATGATTTAAATCATGAATCATGAATCGAATCATGAATCATGAATTGAATCATGAATTGAATCACAAATCATGAATCGTGAATTAAATCATGAATCATGAATCGAATCATGATTCTTGAATCATGAATCATGAATTGAATCATGAATCATGAATCATTAAATCATGAATCATGAATCGAATAATGAATCATGAATTAAATCATGAATCTTGAATCGAATCATGAATCATGAATCGAATCATGAATCATGAATTGAATCATGAATCATGAATCATGAATTAAATCATGAATCATGAATCGAATCATGAATCATGAATTGAATCATGAATCATGAATTGAATCATGAATCATGAATTGAATCATGAACCATGAATCAAATCATGAATCATGAATCATGAATTGAATCATGAATTGAATCATGAATCATGAATCATGAAATGAATCATGAATCATGAATCGAATCATGAATCATGATTTGAATCATGAATCATGAATCATGAATTGAATCATGAAATGAATCATGAATCATGAATTGAATCATGAATCGAATAATGAATCATGAATCATGAATTGAAAAATGAACCATGATCATGAATAATGAATCGAATAATGAATCATGAATCCTGAATTGAATCATGAATCGTGAATCGAATCATGATTCATGAATTGAATAATGAATCATGAATCATGAAATGAATCATGAATTGAATCATGAATTTAATCATGAATCATGAATCATGAAATGAATCATGAATCATGAATCGAATCATGAATCATGAATCAAATCATGAATCATGAATCGAACCATGAATCATGAATTGAATCATGAATTATGAAATGAGTCATGAATTGAATCATGAATCATGAATCGAATCATGAATCATAAATCGAATCATAATTCATGAATCATGAATCGAATGATGAATCATGAATCGAATCATGAATCATGAAATGAATCATTAGTTTAATCATGAATCATGAATTGAATCATGAACCATGAATCATGAATCATGAATCGAATCATGAATCATGAATCATGAATTGAATCATGAATCATGAATCGAATCATGAATCATGAATCGAATCATGAATCATGAATCGAATCATGAATCATGAATCGAATCATGAATCATGAATCGAATCATGAATCATGAATCGAATCATGAATCATGAATCGAATCATGAATCATGAATCGAATCATGAATTGAATCATGAATTGAATCATGAATCATGAATCGAATCATAATTCATGAATCATGAATCAAATCATGAATCTTGAATTGAATCATGAATTGAATCATGAATTGAATCATGAATCATGAATTGAATCATGAATCATGAAATGAATCATTAATTTAATCATGAATCATGAATTGAATCATGAACCATGAATCATGAATCATGAATCGAATCATGAATCATGAATCATGAATTGAATCATGAATCATGAATCGAATCATGAATCATGAATCGAATCATGAATCATGAATCGAATCATGAATTGAATCATGAATTGAATCATAAATCATGAATTGAATCATGAATTTAATCATGAAATGAATCATAAATCATGAATTAAATCATGAATCTTGAATCATGAATCATTAATTGAATCATAAATCATGAATCATGAACTGAATCATGAATTGAATCTTGAATCATGAACTGAATCATGAATCGAATCATGAATCATGAATCGAATCATGAATTGAACCATGAACCATGAATTGAATCATGAATCATGAAATGAATCATAATTTTAATCATGAATCATGAATCATGAAATGAATCATGAATTATGAATTGAATCATGAATCATGATTTGAATCATGAATCATGAATCATGAATTGAATCATGATTCATGAATCGAATCATGAATCATGAATCAAATCATGAATCATGAATTGAATCATGAATTGAATCATGAATCATGAATCATGAAT
Organism: Mixophyes fleayi; assembly: GCF_038048845.1. Taxonomy (NCBI): domain Eukaryota; kingdom Metazoa; phylum Chordata; class Amphibia; order Anura; family Limnodynastidae; genus Mixophyes; species Mixophyes fleayi. The sequence continues at coordinate 61,139 of NW_027446136.1, read as the reverse complement.
CGAATCATGAATCATGAATCGAATCATGAATCATGAATCATGAATCGAATCATGAATCATGAATCGAATCATGAATCATGAATCAAATCATGAATCATGAATCGAACCATGAATCATGAATTGAATCATGAATTATGAAATGAGTCATGAATTGAATCATGATCATGAAATTAATCATTAATTTAATCATGAATCATGAATTGAATCATGAATCATGAATTCAATCATGAACCATGAATCATGAATCATGAATTGAATTATGAATCATGAATCGAATCATGAATCATGTATCAAGAATTGAATCATAAATTGAATCATGAATCATGAATTGAATTATGAATCATGAATCATGAATTAAATCATGAATCATGAATCATGAATTGAATCATGAATCATGAATCATGAATCATGAATCATGAATCGAATCATGAATCATGAATCGAATCATGAATCGAATCATGAATCATGAAATGAATCATTAGTTTAATCATGAATCATGAATTGAATTATGAATCATGAAATGAATCATTAATTTAATCATGAATCATGAATTTAATCATGAATCATGAGTTAAATAATGAATCATGAATCGAATCATGAATCATGAATCGAATCATGAATCATGAAATGAATCATTAGTTTAATCATGAATCATGAATTGAATTATGAATCATGAAATGAATCATTAATTTAATCATGAATCATGAATTTAATCATGAATCATGAGTTAAATAATGAATCATGAATCGAATCATGAATCATGAATAGAATCATGAATTGAATCATGAATTGAATCATGAATCATGAAATGAATCATGAATTTAATCATGAAATGAATCATGAATCATGAAATGAATCATAAATCATGAATCGAATCATGAATCATGAATTGAATCATGAATCATGAATTGAACCATGAACCATGAATTGAATCATGAATCATGAATTGAATATTGAATCATGAATCATGAATTGAATCATGAAACATGAAATGAATCATGAATTGAAACATGAATTTAATCATGAATCATGAATCATGAAATGAATCATGAATCATGAATTGAATCATGAATCATGAATTGAATCATGAATCATGAATCATGAATCAAATCATGAATCATAAATCGAATCATGAATCATGAATTATGAAATGAGTCATGAATTGAATCATGAATCATAAATCAAATCATAATTCATGAATCATGAATTGAATCATGAATCATGAATCATGAATCATGAATCGAATCATAATTCATGAATCATGAATTGAATCATGAATCATGAATTAAATCATGAATCATGAATCATGAATCGAATCATGAATCATGAATCGAATCATGAATCATGAATTGAATCATGAATTGAATCATGAATTAAATCATGAATCATAAAAAGAATCATGAATTGAATCATAAATTGAATCATGAATCATGAATTGAATCATGATCATAAAATGAATCATTAATTTAATCATGAATCATGAATTAAATTATGAATCATGAAATGAATCATTAATTTAATCATGAATCATGAATTGAATCATGTACCATGAATCATGAATCATGAATTGAATTATGAATCATGAATCGAATCATGAATCATGTATCAAGAATTGAATCATGAATTGAATCATGAATCATGAATCATGAATTATGAATTAAATCAGAAATCATGAATCATGAACTGAATCATGAATTGAATCATGAATCATGAAATGAATCATGAATCAAATCATGAATCATGAATCGAATCATGAATCATGAATTGAATCATGAATTGAATCACGAATCACGAATCGTGAATTAAATCATGAATCATGAATCGAATCATGATTCTTGAATCATGAATCATGATTCTTGAATCATGAATCATGATTCTTGAATCATGAATCATGAATTGAATCATGAATCATGAATCATTAAATCATGAATCATGAATCGCATAATGAATCATGAATTAAATCATGAATCTTGAATCGAATCATGAATCATGAATTGAATCATGAATTGAATCATGAATCATGAATTGAATCATGAATTTAATCATGAAATGAATCATAAATCATGAATTAAATCATGAATCTTGAATCATGAATCATTAATTGAATCATAAATCATGAATCATGAACTGAATCATGAATTGAATCTTGAATCATGAACTAAATCATGAATCGAATCATGAATCATGAATCGAATCATGAATTGAACCATGAACCATGAATTGAATCATGAATCATGAAATGAATCATAATTTTAATCATGAATCATGAATCATGAAATGAATCATGAATTATGAATTGAATCATGAATCATGATTTGAATCATGAATCATGAATCATGAATTGAATCATGATTCATGAATCAAATCATGAATCATGAATCAAATCATGAATCATGAATTGAATCATGAATTGAATCATGAATCATGAATCATGAATCGAATCATGAATCATGAATCGAATCATGAATCATGAATCAAATCATGAATCATGAATCGAACCATGAATCATGAATTGAATCATGAATTATGAAATGAGTCATGAATTGAATCATGATCATGAAATTAATCATTAATTTAATCATGAATCATGAATTGAATCATGAATCATGAATTCAATCATGAACCATGAATCATGAATCATGAATTGAATTATGAATCATGAATCGAATCATGAATCATGTATCAAGAATTGAATCATAAATTGAATCATGAATCATGAATCGAATCATGAATCATGAATCATGAATTAAATCATGAATCATGAATTGAATCATGAATCATGAATCATGAATCATGAATCATGAATCGAATCATGAATCATGAATCGAATCATGAATCGAATCATGAATCATGAAATGAATCATTAGTTTAATCATGAATCATGAATTAAATTATGAATCATGAAATGAATCATTAATTTAATCATGAATCATGAATTTAATCATGAATCATGAGTTAAATAATGAATCATGAATCGAATCATGAATCATGAATCGAATCATGAATCATGAAATGAATCATTAGTTTAATCATGAATCATGAATTGAATTATGAATCATGAAATGAATCATTAATTTAATCATGAATCATGAATTTAATCATGAATCATGAGTTAAATAATGAATCATGAATCGAATCATGAATCATGAATCGAATCATGAATTGAATCATGAATTGAATCATGAATCATGAAATGAATCATGAATTTAATCATGAAATGAATCATGAATCATGAAATGAATCATAAATCATGAATCGAATCATGAATCATGAATTGAATCATGAATCATGAATTGAACCATGAACCATGAATTGAATCATGAATCATGAATTGAATTTTGAATCATGAATCATGAATTGAATCATGAAACATGAAATGAATCATGAATTGAAACATGAATTTAATCATGAATCATGAATCATGAAATGAATCATGAATCATGAATTGAATCATGAATCATGAATTGAATAATGAATCATGAATCATGAATCAAATCATGAATCATAAATCGAATCATGAATCATGAATTATGAAATGAGTCATGAATTGAATCATGAATCATAAATCAAATCATAATTCATGAATCATGAATTGAATCATGAATCATGAATCATGAATCATGAATCATGAATCGAATCATAATTCATGAATCATGAATTGAATCATGAATCATGAATTAAATCATGAATCATGAATCATGAATCGAATCATGAATCATGAATCGAATCATGAATCATGAATTGAATCATGAATTGAATCATGAATTAAATCATGAATCATAAAAAGAATCATGAATTGAATCATTAATTGAATCTTGAATCATGAATTGAATCATGATCATAAAATGAATCATTAATTTAATCATGAATCATTAATTAAATTATGAATCATGAAATGAATCATTAATTTATTCATGAATCATGAATTGAATCATGTACCATGAATCATGAATCATGAATTGAATTATGAATCATGAATCGAATCATGAATCATGTATCAAGAATTGAATCATGAATTAAATCATGAATCATGAATCATGAATTATGAATTAAATCAGAAATCATGAATCATGAACTGAATCATGAATTGAATCATGAATCATGAAATGAATCATGAATCAAATCATGAATCATGAATCGAATCATGAATCATGAATTGAATCATGAATTGAATCACGAATCACGAATCGTGAATTAAATCATGAATCATGAATCGAATCATGATTCTTGAATCATGAATCATGAATTGAATCATGAATCATGAATCATTAAATCATGAATCATGAATCGAATAATGAATCATGAATTAAATCATGAATCTTGAATCGAATCATGAATCATGAATCGAATCATGAATCATGAATTGAATCATGAATCATGAATCATGAATTAAATCATGAATCATGAATCGAATCATGAATCATGAATTGAATCTTGAATCATGAATTGAATCATGAATCATGAATTGAATCATGAACCATGAATCAAATCATGAATCATGAATCATGAATTGAATCATGAATTGAATCATGAATCATGAATCATGAAATGAATCATGAATCATGAATCGAATCATGAATCATGATTTGAATCATGAATCATGAATCATGAATTGAATCATGAAATGAATCATGAATCATGAATTGAATCATGAATCGAATAATGAATCATGAATCATGAATTGAAAAATGAACCATGATCATGAATAATGAATCGAATAATGAATCATGAATCGAATCATGAATCATGAATCAAATCATGAATCATGAATCGAACCATGAATCATGAATTGAATCATGAATTATGAAATGAGTCATGAATTGAATCATGAATCATGAATCGAATCATGAATCATAAATCGAATCATAATTCATGAATCATGAATCGAATGATGAATCTTGAATTGAATCATGAATTGAATCATGAATTGAATCATGAATCATGAATCAAATCATGAATCATGAAATGAATCATTAGTTTAATCATGAATCATGAATTGAATCATGAACCATGAATCATGAATCATGAATCGAATCATGAATCATGAATCATTAATTGAATCATGAATCATGAATCGAATCATGAATCATGAATCGAATCATGAATCATGAATCGAATCATGAATCATGAATTGAATCATGAATCATGAATCATGAATTAAATCATGAATCATGAATCGAATCATGAATCATGAATTGAATCATGAATCATGAATTGAATCATGAATCATGAATTAAATCATGAACCATGAATCAAATCATGAATCATGAATCATGAATTGAATCATGAATTGAATCATGAATCATGAATCATGAAATGAATCATGAATCATGAATCGAATCATGAATCATGATTTGAATCATGAATCATGAATCATGAATTGAAGCATGAAATGAATCATGAATCATGAATTGAATCATGAATCGAATAATGAATCATGAATCATGAGTTGAAAAATGAACCATGATCATGAATAATGAATCGAATAATGAATCATGAATCCTGAATTGAATCATGAATCGTGAATCGAATCATGAATCATGAATTGAATAATGAATCATGAATCATGAAATGAATCATGAATTGAATCATGAATTTAATCATGAATCATGAATCATGAAATGAATCATGAATCATGAATCGAATCATGAATCATGAATCAAATCATGAATCATGAATCGAACCATGAATCATGAATTGAATCATGAATTATGAAATGAGTCATGAATTGAATCATGAATCATGAATCGAATCATGAATCATAAATCGAATCATAATTCATGAATCATGAATCGAATGATGAATCTTGAATTGAATCATGAATTGAATCATGAATTGAATCATGAATCATGAATCAAATCATGAATCATGAAATGAATCATTAGTTTAATCATGAATCATGAATTGAATCATGAACCATGAATCATGAATCATGAATCGAATCATGAATCATGAATCATTAATTGAATCATGAATCATGAATTGAATCATGAATCATGAATCGAATCATGAATCATGAATCAAATCATGAATCATGAATTGAATCATGAATTGAATCATGAATTGAATCATGAATCATGAATCGAATCATAATTCATGAATCATGAATCGAATCATGAATCATGAATCGAATCATGAATCATGAATCGAATCATAAATTGAATAATGAATTGAATCATGAATCATGAATTGAATCATGAATTTAATCATGAAATGAATCATAAATCATGAATTAAATCATGAATCTTGAATCATGAATCATTAATTGAATCATAAATCATGAATCATGAACTGAATCATGAATTGAATCATGAATCATGAACTGAATCATGAATCGAATCATGAATCATGAATCGAATCATGAATTGAACCATGAACCATGAATTGAATCATGAATCATGAAATGAATCATGATTTTAATCATGAATCATGAAATGAATCATGAATTATGAATTGAATCATGAATCATGATTTGAATCATGAATCATGAATCATGAATTGAATCATGATTCATGAATCGAATCATGAATCATGAATCAAATCATGAATCATGAATCATGAATTGAATCATGAATTGAATCATGAATCATGAATCATGAATCGAATCATGAATCATGAATCGAATCATGAATCATGAATCAAATCATGAATCATGAATCGAACCATGAATCATGAATTGAATCATGAATTATGAAATGAGTCATGAATTGAATCATGATCATGAAATTAATCATTAATTTAATCATGAATCATGAATTGAATCATGAATCATGAATTCAATCATGAACCATGAATCATGAATCATGAATTGAATTATGAATCATGAATCGAATCATGAATCATGTATCAAGAATTGAATCATAAATTGAATCATGAATCATGAATCGAATCATGAATCATGAATCATGAATTGAATCATGAATCATGAATCATGAATTGAATCATGAATCATGAATCATGAATCATGAATCATGAATCGAATCATGAATCGAATCATGAATCGAATCATGAATCATGAAATGAATCATTAGTTTAATCATGAATCATGAATTGAATTATGAATCATGAAATGAATCATTAATTTAATCATGAATCATGAATTTAATCATGAATCAAGAGTTAAATAATGAATCATGAATCGAATCATGAATCATGAATCGAATCATGAATCATGAAATGAATCTTTAGTTTAATCATGAATCATGAATTGAATTATGAATCATGAAATGAATCATTAATTTAATCATGAATCATGAATTTAATCATGAATCATGAGTTAAATAATGAATCATGAATCGAATCATGAATCATGAATCGAATCATGAATTGAATCATGAATTGAATCATGAATCATGAAATGAATCATGAATTTAATCATGAAATGAATCATGAATCATGAATTTAATCATGAATCATGAGTTAAATAATGAATCATGAATCGAATCATGAATCATGAATCGAATCATGAATCGAATCATGAATTGAATCATGAATCATGAAATGAATCATGAATTTAATCATGAAATGAATCATAAATCATGAATTGAATCATGAATCTTGAATCATGAATCATTAATTGAATCATAAATCATGAATTATGAACTGAATCATGAATTGAATCATGAATCATGAAATGAATCATGAATCGAATCATGAATCATGAATCGAAACATGAATCATGAATCGAATCATGAATCATGAATCGAATCATGAATTGAATCATGAATTGAATCATGAATCATGAAATGAATCATGAATTTAATCATGAAATGAATCATAAATCATGAATTGAATCATGAATCATGAAATGAATAATGAATCATGAATTCGACCATGAACCATGAATTGAATCATGAATCATGAATTGAATAATGAATCATGAATCATGAATTGAATCATGAAACATGAAATGAATCATGAATTGAATAATGAATTTAATCATGAATCATGAATCATGAAATGAATCATGAATCATGAATTGAATCATGAATCATGAATCATAATTCATGAATTGAATCATGATTCATGAATCGAATCATGAATCATGAATCGAATCATGAATCATGAATTGAATCATGAATTGAATCATGAATCATGAATCATGAATTGAATCATGAATTATGAAATGAGTCATGAATTGAATCATGAATCATAAATCAAATCATAATTCATAAATCATGAATTGAATCATGAATCATGAATTAAATCATGAATCATGAATCATGAATCATGAATAGAATCATGAATCATGAATCGAATCATGAATCATGAATTGAATCATGAATTGAATCATGAATCATGAATTAAATCATGAATCATGAATCGAATCATGAATTAAATCATGAATCATAAAAAGAATCATAAATTGAATCATTAATTGAATCATGAATCATGAATTGAATCATGATCATAAAATGAATCATGAATTTAATCATGAATCATGAATTGAATTATGAATCATGAATCGAATCATGTATCAAGAATTGAATCATGAATTGAATCATGAATCATGAATCATGAATTATGAATTGAATCAGAAATCATGAATCATGAACTGAATCATGAATTGAATCATGAATCATGAAATGAATCATGAATCAAATCATGAATCATGAATTGAATCATGAATTGAATCATGAATTGAATCCTGAATCATTAATCGTGAATCGAATCATGAATCATGAAATGAATCATGAATTGAATCATGAATTGAATCATGAATCATGAATCGAATCATGAATCATGAATTGAATCATGAATCATGAATTGAATCATGAATCATGAATTATGAATCTAATCATGAATCATGAATTATGAATCATGAATTGAATCATGAATCATGAATCATGAATCATGAATCATTAATCATGAATCATGAATCGAATCATGAATCATGAATTGAATCATGAATCATGAATTGAATCATGAATCATGAATCATTAATCATGAATCATGTCATGAACCATGAATCATGAATTGAATCATGAATCATGAATCGAATCATGAATTATTAATCATGAATTGAATCACGAATCATTAATCGAATCATGAATCGTGAATTAAATCATGAATCATGAATCATGAATCGAATCATGAATTATGAATTGAATCATGAATTTAATCATGAATCATGAATCATGAATCATGAATCATGAATCATGAATCATGAATCATTAATCATGAATCGAATCATGAATCATGAATTGAATCATGAATCATGAATTGAATCATGAATCATGAATCATTAATCATGAATCATGTCATGAACCATGAATCATGAATCATGAATTGAATCATGAATCATGAATCGAATCATGAATTATTAATCATGAATTGAATCACGAATCATGAATCGAATCATGAATCGTGAATTAAATCATGAATCATGAATCATGAATCGAATCATGAATTATGAATTGAATCATGAATTGAATCATGAATTGAATCATGAATCATGAATCATGAATCATGAATCTTAATTTGAATCATAAATCATGAATCATGAATTGAATCATGAATCATGAACTGAATCATGAATTGAATCATGAATCATGAATCATGAAATGAATCATGAATCATGAATTGTATCATGAATCATGAATCAAATCATGAACCATGAATCGAATCATGAATCATGAATTGAATCATGAATCATGAATTGAATCATAAATCATGAATTGAATCATGAATCATGAATCATGAATCAAATCATGAATTGAATCATGAATTGAATCATGAATCATGAATCGAATCATGAATCGATTAATGAATCATGAATCATGAATTGAATCATGAATCATGAATTGAAAAATGAACCATGATCATGAATAATGAATCGAATCATGAATCATGAATCCTGAATTGAATCATGAATCGTGAATCGAATCATGAATCATGATTAATGAATTGAATCATGAATCATGAATTGAATTATGCATCATGAATTGAATCATGAATTGAATCACGAATCTTGAATCAAATCATAAATCATGAATCATGAATTAAGTCATGAATCGAATCATGATTCATGAATCGGGAATCCTGAATTGACACATGAATAATGAATAATGAATCAAATCATGAATCATGAATCATGAATCATGAATTGAATCATGAATCATGAATCATGAAACGAATCATGAATCATGAATCATGAATTATAAATCATGAATCAAATCATGAATCATGAATTATGAATTGAATCATGAATCATGAATCATGAATCATGAATCATGAATCAAATCATGAATCATGAATCGAATTATGAATCATGAATTGAATCATGAATCATGAAATGAATCATGAAATGAATCATGAATTGAATCATGAATTGAATCATGAATCATGAATCGAATCATGAATCATGAATCATGAATTGAATCATGAATCATGAATCATGAATCGAATCATGAATCATGAATTGATTCATGAATCATGAATTGAATCATGAATCATGAATTGAATTATGAATGGAATAGTGAATCGAATCATGAATCAAGAATCATGAATTGAATCATGAATCGTGAATCGAATAATGAATCATGAATTGAATCATGAATTGAATCATGAATCATGAATTGAATCAAGAATCATGAAATGAATCATGAATCATGAATTGAATCATGAATTGATAAATGAACCATGATCATGAATAATGAATCGAATCATGAATCATGAATCATGAATAGAATCATGAATCATGAAACGAATCATGAATCATGAATCATGAATTGAATCATGAATCGAATCATGAATCATGAATTGAATCATGAATTGATTCATGAATCATGAATTGATTCATGAATCATGAATCATGAATCGAATCATGAATCATGAATTAAATCATTGTCACTCACCAGACTGTGAGTGCTTCGTCCCGTGTGTTTAGGAACCGTGGCCGTCCACCATCCTGAGGGTCTGCGCATGTGCAGCCCTTTCAAACCTTCTGTTCATGTTCATTTTAGTTAATTGGCTGATCAGGCAACACTCCCTATTTAAGCACCCGAGTTCCATACCTCGTTGCCTGATCTTGGAGTCTCATTCCCATGAGCTTCTGAAGGTGTTCCTGTGTTTCCTCGTGTATTCAGCTCTGCTGATTCCTGTGGTTTCCAGACCACTTCAACTCTCCTGTGTTTCATCGTGACTGTATTAGCTGATTCCTATCCGCTGCCTCCGTGCACTACAGTTATCAAACTCACTTCAACTCTCCTGTGTTTCATCGTGACTGTATTAGCTGATTCCTATCCGCTGCCTCCGTGCACTACAGTTATCAAACACACTGCAACTCTCCCGTGTTTCATCGTGACTGTATTAGCTGATTCCTATCCGCTGCCTTCGTGCACTACAGCTATCAGCTCACTTCAACTCTCCTGTGTTTCATCGAGACTGCACCAGCTGATTCCTATCCGCTGTCTCCGTGCTCAACAGTTCCAGCTCATTTCAACTCTCCCGTGTTTCATCGAGACTGCACCTGCTGATTCTTATCCGCTGCCTCCGTGTACCTGCAGTGCCCTGCTTGCCGCTACCCTTCAGTTCTATTCGTGTCTGCAGCCAGCTGATCCGCTCTCCGTGCTTCTACAGTGTTCCTGCCTGTGTCAACTCGCCTGTCTGCATCGGATCAACGCCTCGCTGCTTTCATCTCGTCTAGACCATCTCTACACGTCAGTGTTCTCCAGGTGTCCAGTCCTATATACTACTGCTTCCTGAGTATTTGTTCCCATCTCCGCTGGTCTACCTACCTGTGCGCTGCACCCACTTGACTACCGCTTCTACCCTCCTGGGACTTCGCATCCTGCCGGCCTCCAGCCGTTCAGGTATCTCTGCACTCCTGTCTGACAGCCTGCTCCTGAACCACAGTATGCATACTTCTCATTGACTGTGCTGGTGTATTGCATATCTTGCTGGACTGAGTTGTTCTCCCCTGGAGTTTACTATCCGCTGAGACTATTGCCGTCATTTGACTGTGTTACCTTTTGCCCCGATAGTTCCTGTGACTTTGTATTATTGTGCAGTGCTGTTCAGTCATTTCTATATTGTGCAGATCATCGTGGGATCAAGTTCAGTGTGCCCGTGTATACTCTGTATTGCAGTTCTCTCCCCGTGCTCCTCCTCACATATATATGCAGTGGTACAACTTGCTATAGGCAGACCACTGATCCCTGTTTCCAGAGTCATCTGTTTCTAGTATCCTTTCACATAGCAGTGGTACAACTTGCTAACGCAGACCACTGACTTCCCGGATACCTCCACCTGGATTCCATTCCTTTACATAGACAGCGGTACAACTTGCTAAACGCAGACCACTGACTCTCATCACCTCCTCGTTGCTGCTGGACATTCCTCCTCACTATAGCAGTGGTACAACTTGCTACCGCAGACAACTGACTACCCTCACGTTTCCTTTGTCCATTCAGTTCCTCGTGTACTACTACCTGTATATTACCAGTGCTGCTAGTCATAGACTTTCCACGAGCATTCTCTACCATCTGCTGTCTCCTGTTCCGTGATCACCCCGCTACCAGAGTACCATATTACCAACTATACTACTCTGGTAAGTCCATCACCTGGTGATCCCTGGGTAAAGACTCCTAGTGCCCGTGACAATCATGAATTGAATCAAGAATCATAAATCATGAAATGAATCATGAATTAAATCATGAAATGAATCATGAATCATGAATTGAATCATGAATCATGAATTGAATCATGAATTGAATCATGAATCATGAAATGTATTATAAATCATGAATTGAATCAAGAATCATGAAATGAATCATGAATTGAATCATGAATTGAATCAAGAATCATGGAATAAATCATGAAATGATTCATGAATCATGAATTGAATCATGAATCATGAATGCAATCATGAATCATGAATCATGAATTAAAACATGAATCATGAAATGAATCATGAATTGAATCATGAATAATGAATTAAATCATGTATCATGAATCATGAATTGAATCATGAATCATGAATCATGAAACGAATCATGAATCATGAATCGAATAATGAATCATAAAATGAATCATGAATTGAATCATGAATTGAATCATGAATCGAATCATGAATTGAATCATGAATCGAATCATGAATCATGAATTATGAATTAAATCATATATCATGAATCATGACTTGAATTATGAATCATGAATGGAATCACGAATCAAGAATCGAATCATGAATCATGAATCATGAATTAAATCATGAATCATGAATCATGAATCGAATTATGATTCATGAATCATGAATCATGAATTGAATCATGAATCATGAATAATGAATCAAATCATGAATCATGAATCATGATTTAAATCATGAATAATGAAACGAATCATGAATCATGAATCGAATCATAAATCATGATTCGAATCATGAATTGAATCATGAATTGAATCATGAAATGAATCATGAATTGAATCATGAAATGAATCATAAATCATGAATTGAATCATGAATCTTGACTCATGAATCATTAATTGAATCATAAATCATGAATCATGAATTGAATCATGAATCATGAAATGAATCATGAATTGAATCATGAATCATGAATCAAATCATGAATCATGAATTAAATCATAAGTCATGAAATGAATCATGAATTTAATCATGAAATGAATCATAAATCATGAATTGAATCATGAATCTTGAATCATGAATCTTGAATCATGAATCATTAATTGAATCATAAATCATGAATCATGAACTGAATCATGAATTGAATCATGAATCATGAAATGAATCATAAATCATGAATTGAACCATGAACCATGAATTTAATCATGAATCATGAAATGAATCATAAATCATGAATTGAACCATGAACCATGAATTTAATCATGAATCATGAATTGAATAATGAATCATGAATCATGAATTGAATCATGAATCATGAAATGAATCATGAATTGAATCATGAATTTAATCATGAATCATGAATCATGAAATCAATTATGAATCATGAATTAAATCATGAATCATGATTTGAATCATGATTCATGAATCATGAATTGAATCATGATTCATGAATCGAATCATGAATCAAATCATGAATCATGAATTGAATCATGAATCATGAATCATGAATCAAATCATGAATCATGAATCAAATCATGAATCATGAATCAAATCATGAATCATGAATCGAACCATGAATCATGAATTGAATCATGAATTATTAAATGAGTCATGAATTGAATGATGAATCATGAATCGAATCATGAATCATGAATCGAATCATGAATCATGAATTGAATCATGAATTGAATCATGAATCATGAATTGAATCATAAATTGAATCAAGAATCATGAATCGAATCATGAATCATGAATCGAATCATGAATTAAATCATGAATCATAAAAAGAATCATGAATTGAATTATTAATTGAATCATGAATCATGAATTGAATCATGATCATGAAATGAATCATTAATTTAATCATTAATCATGAATTGAATTATGAATCATGAAATGAATCATAAATCATGAAATGAATCATGAATTTAACCATGAACCAAGAATCATGAATCATAAATTGAGTTATGAATCATGAATCATGAATTATGAATTGAATCAGAAATCATGAATCATGAACTGAATCATGAATTGAAACATGAATTGAATCATGAATCATGAATTAAATCATGAAATGAATCATGAATCATGAATTGAATCATGAATCATGAATTAAATCATGAAATGAATCATGAATCATGAATTGAATCATGAATCATGAATTGAATCATGAATTGAATCATAAATCATGAAATGAATCATGAATCATAAATTGAATCAAGAATCATGAAATGAATCATGAATTGAATTATGAATTGATTCAATAGTCATGGAATGAATCATGAAATGAATCATGAATCATGAATTGAATCATGAATCATGAATTGAATCATGAATCATGAATCATGAATTAAATCATAAATCATGAAATGAATCATGAATTGAATCATGAATTGAATCATGATTCATGAATCATGAAATAAATCATGAAATGAATCATGAATCATGAATTGAATCATGAGTCATGAATTGAATCATGAATTGAATCATGAATCATTAATCATTAAATGAATCATGAATCATTAATTGAATCATGAATCATTAATTGAATCATGAATCATGAATCATGAATCGAATCATGAATCATAAAATGAATCATGAATTGAATCATGAATCGAATCATGAATTGAATCCTGAATTAAATCATGAATCATGAATCATGACTCGAATTATGAATCATGAATTGAATCACGAATCATGAATCGAATCATGAATCATGAATCATGAATTAAATCATGAATCATGAATCGAATTATGATTCATGAATCATGAATCATGAATTGAATCATGAATCATGAATTTTGAATCAAATCATGAATCATGAATCATGATTTAAATCATGAATAATGAAACAAATCATGAATCGAATCATGAATCATGAATCGAATCATAAATCATGAATCATGAATTGAATCATGAATCATGAATTAAATAAAGAATCATGAATCGAATCATGAATCATGAATCGAATCATGAATCATGAATCGAATCATGAATTGAATCATGAATAATGAAATGAATCATGAATTTAATTATGAAATGAATCATAAATCATGAATTGAATCATGAATCTTGAATCATGAATCATTAATTGAATCATAAATCATGAATCATGAACTGAATCATGAATTGAATCATGAATCGAATCATGAATCATGAATCAAATCATGAACTGAATCATGAATTGAATCATGAATCATGAATTAAATCATGAATCATGAATCATGAATCATGAATCGAATCATGAATCATGAATCGAATCATAATTCATGAATCATGAATTGAATTATGAATCATTAATTAAATTATGAATCATGAATCATGAATCATGAATCGAATCATGAATCATGAATCGAATCATGAATCATGAATTGAATCATGAATTGAATCATGAATCATGAATTAAATAATGAATCATGAATCGAATCATGAATTAAATCTTAAATCATAAAAAGAATCATGAATTGAATCATTAATTGAATCATGAATCATGATCATAAAATGAATCATTAATTTAATCATGAATCGTGAATTGAATTATGAATCATGAAATGAATCATTATTTAATCATGAATCATGAATTGAATCATGTACCATGAATCATGAAATGAATTCAATTAATTAATTAATTCAATCATGAATTGAATCATGAATCATGAATTGAATCTTTAAATGAATCATGAATTGAATCATGAATCATGCATCAAATCATGAATCATGAATTGAATCATGAATCATGAATTATGAATTGAATCAGAAATCATGAATCATGAACTGAATCATGAATTAAATCATGAATCATAAAATGAATCATGAATCAAATCATGAATCATGAATTGAATCATGAATCATGAATTGAATCATGAATTGAATCATGAATCATGAATCATGAATCGAATCATGAATCATGAAATGAATCATTAATTGAATCATGAATTGAATCATGAATCGAATCATGAATCATGAATCGAATCATGAATCATGAATTGAATCATGAATTGAATCATGAATCATGAATTAAATAATGAATCATGAATCGAATCATGAATTAAATCTTAAATCATAAAAAGAATCATGAATTGAATCATTAATTGAATCATGAATCATGATCATAAAATGAATCATTAATTTAATCATGAATCGTGAATTGAATTATGAATCATGAAATGAATCATTATTTAATCATGAATCATGAATTGAATCATGTACCATGAATCATGAAATGAATTCAATTAATTAATTAATTCAATCATGAATTGAATCATGAATCATGAATTGAATCTTTAAATGAATCATGAATTGAATCATGAATCATGCATCAAATCATGAATCATGAATTGAATCATGAATCATGAATTATGAATTGAATCAGAAATCATGAATCATGAACTGAATCATGAATTGAATCATGAATCATAAAATGAATCATGAATCAAATCATGAATCATGAATTGAATCATGAATCATGAATTGAATCATGAATTGAATCATGAATCATGAATCATGAATCGAATCATGAATCATGAAATGAATCATTAATTGAATCATGAATTGAATCATGAATCGAATCATGAATCATGAATCATGAATCGAATCATGAATCATGAATCATGAATTGAATCATGAATTGAATCATGAATCATCAATTAAATCATGAATCATGAATCATGAATCATGAATCGAATCATGAATCATGAATCATGAATCGAATCATAATTCATGAATCATTAATTGAATTATGAATCATGAATTAAATCATGAATCATGAATCATGAATCATGAATCATGAATCATGAATCGAATCATGAATCATGAATCGAATCATGAATCATGAATTGAATCATGAATTGAATCATGAATCATGAATTAAATCATGAATCATGAATCGAATCATGAATTAAATCTTGAATCATAAAAAGAATCATGAATTGAATCATTAATTGAATCATGAATCATGAATTGAATCATGATCATAAAATGAATCATTAATTTAATCATGAATCATGAATTGAATTATGAATCATGAAATGAATCATTATTTAATCATGAATCATGAATTGAATCATGTACCATGAATCATGAATTGAATTATGAATCATGAATCGAATCATGAATCATGTATCAAGAATTGAATCATGAATTGAATCATGAATCATGAATCATGAATTATGAATTGAATCAGAAATCATGAATCATGAACTGAATCATGAATTGAATCATGAATCATGAATCGAATCATGAATCATGAATCGAATCATGAATCATGAATTGAATCATGAATCATGAATTATGAATCTAATCATGAATTATGAATCATGAATTGAATCATGAATCATGAATCATGAATCATTAATCATGAATCATGAATCGAATCATGAATCATGAATCATGAATCGAATCATGAATCATGAATCATGAATTGAATCATGAATTGAATCATGAATCATGAATTGAATCATGAACCATGAATCATGAATCATGAATTGAATCATGAACCATGAATCATGAATCATGAATTGAATCATGAATCATGAATTGAATCATGAATCATGAATCAAATCATGAATTATTAATCATGAATTGAATCACGAATTGAATCACGAATCACGAATTGTGAATTAAATCATGAATCATAAATCATGAATCGAATCATGATTCTTGAATCATGAATCATGAATTGAATCATGAATCATGAATCATGAATTAAATCATGAATCATGAATCGAATCATGAATCATGAATTAAATCATGAATCTTGAATCGAATCATGAATCATGAATCGAATCATGAATCATGAATTGAATCATGAATCATGAATCATGAATTAAATCATGAATCATGAATCGAATCATGAATCATGAATTGAATCATGAATTGAATCATGAATCATGAATCGTGAATCGAATCATGAATCATGAAATGAATCATGAATCAAATCATGAATCATGAATCGAATCATGAATCATGAATTGAATCTTGAATTGAATCATGAATCATGAATCGTGAATCGAATCATGAATCATGAAATGAATCATGAATTGAATCATGAATTTAATCATGAATCATGAATCGAATCATGAATCATGAATTGAATCATGAATCATGAATTGAATCATGAATCATGAATTATGAATCTAATCATGAATCATGAATTATGAATCATGAATTGAATCATGAATCATTAATCATGAATCATGAATTGAATCATGAATCATGAATTGAATCTTGAATTGAATCATGAATCATGAATTGAATCATGAACCATGAATCATGAATCATGAATTAAATCATGAATCATGAATCAAATCATGAATTATTAATCATGAATTGAATCTTGAATTGAATCACGAATCACGAATCGTGAATTAAATCATGAATCATGAATCATGAATCGAATCATGATTCTTGAATCATGAATCATGAATTGAATCATGAATCATGAATCATGAATTAGATCATGAATCATGAATCGAATCATGAATCATGAATTAAATTATGAGTCTTGAATCGAATCATGAATCATGAATCGAATCATGAATCATGAATTGAATCATGAATCATGAATTATGAATTAAATCATGAATCATGAATCATGAATTAAATCATGAATCATGAATCGAATCATGAATCATGAATTGAATCATGAATTGAATCATGAATCATGAATTAAATCATGAAATGAATCATGAATCATGAATTGAATCATGAATCATGAATTGAAACATGAATTGAATCATAAATCATGAAATGAATCATGAATCATAAATTGAATCAAGAATCATGAAATGAATCATGAATTGAATCATGAATTGATTCAAGAGTCATGGAATGAATCATGAATCATGAATGGAATCATGACATGAATCATGAATTAAATCATGAATCATGAATTGAATCATGAATTGAATCATGATTCATGAATCATGAAATGAATCATGAAATGAATCATGAAATGAATCATGAATCATGAATTGAATCATGAGTCATGAATTGAATCATGAATTGAATCATGAATCATGAATCATGAAATGAATCATGAATTATAAATTGAATCATGAATCATGAATTGAATCCTGAATCATAAATTGAATCATGAATTGAATCATGAATCATTAATCATGAAATGAATCATGAATCATTAAGTGATTCATGAATCATGAATCGAATCATGAATCATGAAATAAATCATGATTCATGAATCATGAATTGAATCATGATTCATGAATCATGAATCTTGAATTGAATCATGAATCATGTATAATGAATTAAATAATAATTCATGAATCATGAATTGAATCATGAATCATGAATTTTGAAATGAATCATGAATCATGAATCGAATCATGAATTAAATCATGAATCATAAAAAGAATCATGAATTGAATCATTAATTGAATCATGAATCATGAATTGAATCATGATCATAAAATGAATCATTAATTTAAACATGAATCATGAATTGAATTATGAATCATGAAATTAATCATTATTTAATCATGAATCATGAATCGAATCATGAATCATGAATTGAATCATGAATTGAATCATGAATCGTGAATCGAATCATGAATCATGAATTGAATCATGATTTAAATCATGAATCATGAATTAAATCATGAATCATGAATCAAATCATGAATTAAATCATGAATCATAAAAAGAATCATGAATTGAGTCATTAATTGAATCATGAATCATGAATTGAATCATGAATCATGAAATGAATCATGAATCAAATCATGAATCATGAATCGAATCATGAATCATGAATTGAATCATGAATTGAATCATGAATCGTGAATCGAATCATGAATCATGAAATGAATCATGAATTGAATCATGAATTGAATCATGAATCATGAAACGAATCATGAATCGAAGCATGAATCATGAATTGAATCATGAATCATGAATTATGAATCTAATCATGAATCATGAATTATGAATCATGAATTGAATCATGAATCATGAAT
This sequence comes from Mixophyes fleayi, assembly GCF_038048845.1. Classification (NCBI taxonomy): domain Eukaryota; kingdom Metazoa; phylum Chordata; class Amphibia; order Anura; family Limnodynastidae; genus Mixophyes; species Mixophyes fleayi. Next base: position 40,583 of record NW_027446136.1, on the reverse strand, counting down.
CATGAATCATTAATCATGAATCATGAATCGAATCATGAATCATTAATTGAATCATGAATCATGAATTGAATCATGAATCATGAATTGAATCATGAATTGAATCATGAATCATGAATTGAATCATGAACCATGAATCAAATCATGAATTATTAATCATGAATTGAATCATGAATTGAATCACGAATCACGAATCGTGAATTAAATCATGAATCATGAATTGAATCATGATTCTTGAATCATGAATCATGAATTGAATCATGAATCATGAATCATGAATTAAATCATGAATCATGAATCGAATCATGAATTAAATCATGAATCTTGAATCGAATCATGAATCATGAATTTCAATCATGAATCATGAATTGAATCATGAATCATGAATTAAATCATGAATCATGAATCGAAACATGAATCATGAATTGAATCATGAATCATGAATTGAATCATGAATCGAATCATGAATCATGAATTGAATCCTGAATTGAATCATGAATCGAATCATGAACCATGAATCAAATCATGAATTATTAATCATGAATTGAATCATGAATTGAATCATGAATCATGAATCATGAATCAAATCATGAATCATGAATCATGAAATGAATCATAAATCATGAATCGAATCATGAATCATGATTTGAATCATGAATCATGAAATGAATCATGAATCGAATCATGAATCATGAATTGAATCATGAATCGAATCATGAATCTTGAATCATGAATTGAAAAATGAACCATGATCATGAATAATGAATCGAATCATGAATCCTGAATTGAATCATGAAGTGTGAATCGAATCATGAATCATGAATTGAATAATGAATCATGAATCATGAATTGAATCATGAATCATGAAATGAATCATGAATTGAATCATGAATTTAATCATGAATCATGAATCATGAAATGAATCATGAATCATGAATTGAATCATGAATCATGATTTGAATCATGAATCATGAATCATGAATTGAATCAAGATTCATGAATCAAATCATGAATCATGAATCGAATCATGAATCATGAATTGAATCATGAATCATGAATCATGAATCGAATCATGAATCATGAATCGAATCATGAATCATGAAATGAGTCATGAATTGAATCATGAATTGAATCATGAATCATGATTTGAATCATGAATCATGAATTGAATCAAGATTCATGAATCGAATCATGAATCATGAATCGAATCATGAATCATGAATTGAATCATGAATCATGAATCATGAATCGTATCATGAATCATGAATCGAATCATGAATCATGAATTGAATCATGAATTGAATCATGAATCATGAATAGAATCATGAATCATGAAATGAATCATTAGTTTAATCATGAATCATGAATTGAATTATGAATCATGAATTGAATTATGAATCATGAAATGAATCATTAATTTAATCATGAATCATGAATTGAATCATGAACCATGAATCATGAATCATGAATCGAATCATGAATCATGAATCATAAATTGAATCATGAATTTAATTATGAAATGAATCATAAATCATGAATTGAATCATGAATCTTGAATCATGAATCATTAATTGAATCATAAATCATGAATTATGAACTGATTCATGAATTGAATTATGAATCATGAAATGAATCATGAATCGAATCATGAATCATGAATCGAATCATGAATCATGAATCGAATCATGAATTGAATCATGAATTGAATCATGAATCATGAATTAAATCATGAATCATGAATCATGAATCATGAATCGAATCATGAATCATGAATCGAATCATAATTCATGAATCATGAATTGAATCATGAATCATGAATTAAATCATGATTAATGAATCATGAATCATGAATCGAATCATGAATCATGAATCGAATCATGAATCATGAATTGAATCATGAATTGAATCATGAATCATGAATTAAATCATGAATCATGAATCGAATCATGAATTAAATCATGAATCATAAAAAGAATCATGAATTGAATCATTAATTGAATCATGAATCATGAATTGAATCATGATCATAAAATGAATCATTAATTTAATCATGAATCATAAATTGAATTATGAATCATGAAATGAATCATTATTTAATCATGAATCATGAATTGAATCATGTACCATGAATCATGAATCATGAATTAAATTATGAATCATGAATCGTATCATGAATCATGTATCAAGAATTGAATCATGAATTGAATCATGAATCATGAATCATGAATTATGAATTGAATCAGGAATCATAAATCATGAACTGAATCATGAATTGAATCATGAATCATGAAATGAATCATGAATCAAATCATGAATCGAATCATGAATCATGAATTGAATCATGAATTGAATCATGAATCGTGAATCGAATCATGAATCATGAAATGAATCATGAATTGAATCATGAATTGAATCATGAATCATGAATCGAATCATTAATCATGAATTGAATCATGAATCATGAATTGAATCATGAATCATGAATTATGAATCTAATCATGAATCATGAATTATGAATCATGAATTGAATCATGAATCATGAATCATGAATCATTAATCATGAATCATGAATCGAATCATTAATCATGAATTGAATCATGAATCATGAATTATGAATCTAATCATGAATCATGAATTATGAATCATGAATTGAATCATGAATCATGAATCATTAATCATGAATCATGAATCGAATCATGAATAATGAATTGAATCATGAATCATGAATTGAATCATGAATCATGAATTGAATCATGAACCATGAATCATGAATCATGAATTGAATGATGAATCATGAATCAAATCATGAATTATTAATCATGAATTGAATCATAAATTGAATCACGAATCACGAATCGTGAATTAAATCATGAATCATGAATCATGAATTGAATGATGAATCATGAATCAAATCATGAATTATTAATCATGAATTGAATCATAAATTGAATCACGAATCACGAATCGTGAATTAAATCATGAATCATGAATCATGAATCGAATCATGATTCTTGAATCATGAATCATGAATTGAATCATGAATCATGAATTGAATCATGAATCGAATCATGAATCATGAATCGAACCATGAATTGAATCATGAATTGAATCATGAATCATTAAATGAATCATGAATTTAATTATGAAATGAATCATAAATCATGAATTGAATCATGAATCTTGAATCATGAATCATTAATTAAATCATAAATCATGAATCATGAACTGAATCATGAATTGAATTATGAATCATGAAATGAATCATGAATCGAATCATGAATCATGAATCGAATCATGAATCATGAATCGAATCATGAATTGAATCATGAATTGATACATGAATCATGAATTAAATCATGAATCATGAATCATGAATCATGAATTAAATCATGAATCATGAATCATGAATCATGAATCGAATCATGAATCATGAATCGAATCATGAATTGAATCATGAATTGAATCATGAATCATGAATTAAATCATGAATCATGAATCGGATCATGAATTAAATCATGAATCATAAAAAGAATCATGAATTGAATCATTAATTGAATCATGAATCATGAATTGAATCATGATCATAAAATGAATCATTAATTTAATCATGAATCATGAATTGAATTATGAATCATGAAATGAATCATTATTTAATCATGAATCATGAATTGAATCATGTACCATGAATCATGAATCATGAATTAAATTATGAATCATGAATCGTATCATGAATCATGTATCAAGAATTGAATCATGAATTGAATCATGAATCATGAATCATGAATTATGAATTGAATCAGAAATCATGAATCATGAACTGAATCATGAATTGAATCATGAATCATGAAATGAATCATGAATCAAATCATGAATCATGAATCGAATCATGAATCATGAATTGAATCATGAATTGAATCATGAATCATGAATCGAATCATGAATCATGAAATGAATCATGAATTGAATCATGAATTGAATAATGAATCATGAATCGAATCATTAATCATGAATTGAATCATGAATCATGAATTGAATCATGAATCATGAATTATGAATCTAATCATGAATCATGAATTATGAATCATGAATTGAATCATGAATCATGAATCATGAATCATTAATCATGAATCATGAATCGAATCATGAATCATGAATTGAATCATGAATCATGAATTGAATCATGAACCATGAATCATGAATCATGAATTGAATGATGAATCATGAATCAAATCATGAATTATTAATCATGAATTGAATCATAAATTGAATCACGAATCACAAATCGTGAATTAAATCATGAATCATGAATCATGAATCGAATCATGATTCTTGAATCATGAATCATGAATTGAATCATGAATCATGAATCATGAAATGAATCATGAATCATGAATCGAATCATGAATCATGAATTGAATCATGAATCATGAATCGAATCATGAATCATGAATCGAATCAAGAATCATGAATTGAATCATGAATCATGAATTGAATCATGAATTATAAATCATGAATCATGAATTGAATCATAAATCATGAATCATGAATCATGAATTGAATCATGAATCATGATTTGAATCATGAATCATGAATTGAATCATGAATCATGAATCGAATCATGAATCATGAATCAAATCATGAATCATGAATTGAATCATGAATTGAATCATGAATCATGAAATGAATCATGAATCATGAATCTAATCATGAATTATGAATTGAATCATGAATCATGAATTGAATCATGAATCATGAATCATGAATTGAATCATGAATCATGAATCATGAATCGAATCATGAATCATGAATCGAATCAAGAATCCTGAATTGAATCATGAATCATGAATTGAATCATGAATCATGAATCATGAATTGAATCATGCATTGAATCATAAATCATGAATCATGAATCATGAATTGAATCATGAATCATGATTTGAATCATGAATCATGAATTGAATCATGAATCATGAATCTAATCATGAATCATGAATTGAATCATGAATCATGAATTGAATCATGAATCATGAATCATGAATTGAATCATGATCATGAATCATGAATCATGAAATGAATCATAAATCATGAATCGAATCATGAATCATGATTTGAATCATGAATCATGAATCATGAATTGAATCATGAATCGAATCATGAATCATGAATTGAATCATGAATCGAATCATGAATCATGAATTGAATCATGAATCATGAATTGAATCATGAATCATGAATTATGAATCTAATCATGAATCATGAATTATGAATCATGAATTGAATCATGAATCATGAATCATGAATCATTAATCATGAATCATGAATCGAATCATTAATCATGAATTGAATCATGAATCATGAATTATGAATCTAATCATGAATCATGAATTATGAATCATGAATTGAATCATGAATCATGAATCGAATCATTAATCATGAATTGAATCATGAATCATGAATTGAATCATGAATCATGAATTATGAATCTAATCATGAATCATGAATTATGAATCATGAATTGAATCATGAATCATGAATCATGAATCATTAATCATGAATCATGAATCGAATCATTAATCATGAATTGAATCATGAATCATGAATTATGAATCTAATCATGAATCATGAATTATGAATCATGAATTGAATCATGAATCATGAATCATTAATCATGAATCATGAATCGAATCATGAATAATGAATTGAATCATGAATCATGAATTGAATCATGAATCATGAATTGAATCATGAACCATGAATCATGAATCATGAATTGAATGATGAATCATGAATCAAATCATGAATTATTAATCATGAATTGAATCATAAATTGAATCACGAATCACGAATCGTGAATTAAATCATGAATCATGAATCATGAATTGAATGATGAATCATGAATCAAATCATGAATTATTAATCATGAATTGAATCATAAATTGAATCACGAATCACGAATCGTGAATTAAATCATGAATCATGAATCATGAATCGAATCATGATTCTTGAATCATGAATCATGAATTGAATCATGAATCATGAATTGAATCATGAATCGAATCATGAATCATGAATCGAACCATGAATTGAATCATGAATTGAATCATGAATCATTAAATGAATCATGAATTTAATTATGAAATGAATCATAAATCATGAATTGAATCATGAATCTTGAATCATGAATCATTAATTAAATCATAAATCATGAATCATGAACTGAATCATGAATTGAATTATGAATCATGAAATGAATCATGAATCGAATCATGAATCATGAATCGAATCATGAATCATGAATCGAATCATGAATTGAATCATGAATTGATACATGAATCATGAATTAAATCATGAATCATGAATCATGAATCATGAATTAAATCATGAATCATGAATCATGAATCATGAATCGAATCATGAATCATGAATCGAATCATGAATTGAATCATGAATTGAATCATGAATCATGAATTAAATCATGAATCATGAATCGGATCATGAATTAAATCATGAATCATAAAAAGAATCATGAATTGAATCATTAATTGAATCATGAATCATGAATTGAATCATGATCATAAAATGAATCATTAATTTAATCATGAATCATGAATTGAATTATGAATCATGAAATGAATCATTATTTAATCATGAATCATGAATTGAATCATGTACCATGAATCATGAATCATGAATTAAATTATGAATCATGAATCGTATCATGAATCATGTATCAAGAATTGAATCATGAATTGAATCATGAATCATGAATCATGAATTATGAATTGAATCAGAAATCATGAATCATGAACTGAATCATGAATTGAATCATGAATCATGAAATGAATCATGAATCAAATCATGAATCATGAATCGAATCATGAATCATGAATTGAATCATGAATTGAATCATGAATCATGAATCGAATCATGAATCATGAAATGAATCATGAATTGAATCATGAATTGAATAATGAATCATGAATCGAATCATTAATCATGAATTGAATCATGAATCATGAATTGAATCATGAATCATGAATTATGAATCTAATCATGAATCATGAATTATGAATCATGAATTGAATCATGAATCATGAATCATGAATCATTAATCATGAATCATGAATCGAATCATGAATCATGAATTGAATCATGAATCATGAATTGAATCATGAATTGAATCATGAATCATGAATTGAATCATGAACCATGAATCATGAATCATGAATTGAATGATGAATCATGAATCAAATCATGAATTATTAATCATGAATTGAATCATAAATTGAATCACGAATCACAAATCGTGAATTAAATCATGAATCATGAATCATGAATCGAATCATGATTCTTGAATCATGAATCATGAATTGAATCATGAATCATGAATCATGAAATGAATCATGAATCATGAATCGAATCATGAATCATGAATTGAATCATGAATCATGAATCGAATCATGAATCATGAATCGAATCAAGAATCATGAATTGAATCATGAATCATGAATTGAATCATGAATTATAAATCATGAATCATGAATTGAATCATAAATCATGAATCATGAATCATGAATTGAATCATGAATCATGATTTGAATCATGAATCATGAATTGAATCATGAATCATGAATCGAATCATGAATCATGAATCAAATCATGAATCATGAATTGAATCATGAATTGAATCATGAATCATGAAATGAATCATGAATCATGAATCTAATCATGAATCATGAATTGAATCATGAATCATGAATTGAATCATGAATCATGAATCATGAATTGAATCATGAATCATGAATCATGAATCGAATCATGAATCATGAATCGAATCAAGAATCCTGAATTGAATCATGAATCATGAATTGAATCATGAATCATGAATCATGAATTGAATCATGCATTGAATCATAAATCATGAATCATGAATCATGAATTGAATCATGAATCATGATTTGAATCATGAATCATGAATTGAATCATGAATCATGAATCTAATCATGAATCATGAATTGAATCATGAATCATGAATTGAATCATGAATCATGAATTGAATCATGATCATGAATCATGAATCATGAAATGAATCATAAATCATGAATCGAATCATGAATCATGATTTGAATCATGAATCATGAATCATGAATTGAATCATGAATCGAATCATGAATCATGAATTGAATCATGAATCGAATCATGAATCATGAATTGAAAAATGAACCATGATCATGAATAATGAATCGAATCATAAATCATGAATCCTGAATTGAATCATGAATTGTGAATCGAATCATGAATCATGAATTGAATAATGAATCATGAATCATGAATTGAATAATGAATCATGAATCATGAATTGAATCATGAATCATGAAATGAATCATGAATTGAATCATGAATTTAATCATGAATCATGAATCATGAAATGAATCATGAATCATGAATTGAATCATGAATCATGATTTGAATCATGAATCATGAATCATGAATTGAATCAAGATTCATGAATCGAATCATGAATCATGAATCGAATCATGAATCATGAATTGAATCATGAATTGAATCATGAATCATGAATCATGAATCGAATCATGAATCATGAATCGAATCATGAATCATGAATCAAATCATGAATCATGAATCGAACCATGAATCATGAATTGAATCATGAATTATGAAATGAGTCATGAATCGAATCATGAATCAGGAATCGAATCATAATTCATGAATCATGAATCATGAATTGAATCATGAATTGAATCATGAATCATGAATCATAAAATTAATCATTAGTTTAATCATGAATCATGAATTGAATTATGAATCATGAAATGAATCATTAATTTAATCATGAATCATGAATTGAATCATGAACCATGAATCATGAATCATGAATCGAATCATGAATCATGAATCATAAATTGAATCATGAATCATGAGGTAAATAATGAATCATGAATTGAATCATGAATCATGAATCGAATCATGAATCATGAATCGAATCATGAATCATGAATCGAATCATGAATCATGAATCGAATCTTGAATTGAATCATGAATTGAATCATGAATCATGAAATGAATCATGAATTTAATTATGAAATGAATCATAAATCATGAATTGAATCATGAATCTTGAATCATGAATCATTAATTGAATCATGAATCATGAATTATGAACTGAATCATGAATTAAATTATGAATCATGAAATGAATCATGAATCGAATCATGAATCATGAATCGAATCATGAATCATGAATCAAATCATGAATTGAATCATGAATTGAATCATGAATCATGAATTAAATCATGAATCATGAATCATGAATCATGAATCGAATCATGAATCATGAATCGAATCATAATTCATGAATCATGAATTGAATCATGAATCATGAATTAAATCATGATTAATGAATCATGAATCGAATCATGAATCATGAATCGAATCATGAATCATGAATCGAATCATGAATCATGAATCAAATCATGAATCATGAATCGAATCATGAATTAAATCATGAATCATAAAAAGAATCATGAATTGAATCATTAATTGAATCATGAATTGAATCATGATCATAAAATGAATCATTAATTTAATCATGAATCATGAATTGAATTATGAATCATGAAATGAATCATTATTTAAGCATGAATCATGAATTGAATCATGTACCATGAATCATGAATCATGAATTAAATTATGAATCATGAATCGTATCATGAATCATGTATCAAGAATTGAATCATGAATTGAATCATGAATCATGAATCATGAATTATGAATTGAATCAGAAATCATGAATCATGAACTGAATCATGAATCGAATCATGAAATGAATCATAAATCATGAATCGAATCATGAATCATGATTTGAATCATGAATCATGAATCATGAATTGAATCATGAATCGAATCATGAATCATGAATTGAATCATGAATCGAATCATGAATCATGAATTGAAAAATGAACCATGATCATGAATAATGAATCGAATCATAAATCATGAATCCTGAATTGAATCATGAATTGTGAATCGAATCATGAAGCATGAATTGAATAATGAATCATGAATCATGAATTGAATAATGAATCATGAATCATGAATTGAATCATGAATCATGAAATGAATCATGAATTGAATCATGAATTTAATCATGAATCATGAATCATGAAATGAATCATGAATCATGAATTGAATCATGAATCATGATTTGAATCATGAATCATGAATCATGAATTGAATCAAGATTCATGAATCGAATCATGAATCATGAATCGAATCATGAATCATGAATTGAATCATGAATTGAATCATGAATCATGAATCATGAATCGAATCATGAATCATGAATCGAATCATGAATCATGAATCAAATCATGAATCATGAATCGAACCATGAATCATGAATTGAATCATGAATTATGAAATGAGTCATGAATTGAATCATGAATCATGAATCGAATCATGAATCAGGAATCGAATCATAATTCATGAATCATGAATCATGAATTGAATCATGAATTGAATCATGAATCATGAATAGAATCATGAATCATAAAATTAATCATTAGTTTAATCATGAATCATGAATTGAATTATGAATCATGAAATGAATCATTAATTTAATCATGAATCATGAATTGAATCATGAACCATGAATCATGAATCATGAATCGAATCATGAATCATGAATCATAAATTGAATCATGAATCATGAGTTAAATAATGAATCATGAATTGAATCATGAATCATGAATCGAATCATGAATCATGAATCGAATCATGAATCATGAATCGAATCATGAATCATGAATCGAATCTTGAATTGAATCATGAATTGAATCATGAATCATGAAATGAATCATGAATTTAATTATGAAATGAATCATAAATCATGAATTGAATCATGAATCTTGAATCATGAATCATTAATTGAATCATGAATCATGAATTATGAACTGAATCATGAATTAAATTATGAATCATGAAATGAATCATGAATCGAATCATGAATCATGAATCGAATCATGAATCATGAATCAAATCATGAATTGAATCATGAATTGAATCATGAATCATGAATTAAATCATGAATCATGAATCATGAATCATGAATCGAATCATGAATCATGAATCGAATCATAATTCATGAATCATGAATTGAATCATGAATCATGAATTAAATCATGATTAATGAATCATGAATCGAATCATGAATCATGAATCGAATCATGAATCATGAATCGAATCATGAATCATGAATCAAATCATGAATCATGAATCGAATCATGAATTAAATCATGAATCATAAAAAGAATCATGAATTGAATCATTAATTGAATCATGAATTGAATCATGATCATAAAATGAATCATTAATTTAATCATGAATCATGAATTGAATTATGAATCATGAAATGAATCATTATTTAAGCATGAATCATGAATTGAATCATGTACCATGAATCATGAATCATGAATTAAATTATGAATCATGAATCGTATCATGAATCATGTATCAAGAATTGAATCATGAATTGAATCATGAATCATGAATCATGAATTATGAATTGAATCAGAAATCATGAATCATGAACTGAATCATGAATCGAATCATGAATCATGAATCAAATCATGAATTGAATCATGAATTGAATCATGAATCATGAATTAAATCATGAATCATGAATCATGAATCATGAATCGAATCATGAATCATGAATCGAATCATAATTCATGAATCAAGAATTGAATCATGAATTGAATCATAAATCATGAATCATGAATCATGAATTGAATCATGAATCATGATTTAAATCATGAATCATGAATTGAATCATGAATCATGAATCGAATCATGACTCATGAATCAAATCATGAATCATGAATTGAATCATGAATTGAATCATGAATCATGAAATGAATCATGAATCATGAATCTAATCATGAATCATGAATTGAATCATGAATCATGAATTGAATCATGAATCATGAATCATGAATTGAATCATGCATTGAATCATAAATCATGAATCATGAATCATGAATTGAATCATGAATCATGATTTGAATCATGAATCATGAATTGAATCATGAATCATGAATCGAATCATGAATCATGAATCAAATCATGAATCATGAATTGAATCATGAATTGAATCATGAATCATGAAATGAATCATGAATCATGAATCTAATCATGAATCATGAATTGAATCATGAATTGAATCATGAATCATGAATCATGAAATGAATCATAAATCATGAATCGAATCATGAATCATGATTTGAATCATGAATCATGAATCATGAATTGAATCATGAATCATGATTTGAATCATGAATCATGAATTGAATCATGAATCATGAATCGAATCATGAATCATGAGTCAAATCATGAATCATGAATTGAATCATGAATTGAATCATGAATCATGATTTGAATCATGAATCATGAATTGAATCATGAATCATGAATCGAATCATGAATCATGAATCAAATCATGAATCATGAATTGAATCATGAATTGAATCATGAATCATGAAATGAATCATGAATCATGAATCTAATCATGAATCATGAATTGAATCATGAATCATGAATTGAATCATGAATTGAATCATGAATCATGAATCATGAAATGAATCATAAATCATGAATCGAATCATGAATCATGATTTGAATCATGAATCATGAATCATGAATTGAATCATGAATCATGATTTGAATCATGAATTATGAATTGAATCATGAATTGAATCATGAATTGAATCATGAATCATGAATCATGAAATGAATCATAAATCATGAATCGAATCATGAATCATGATTTGAATCATGAATCATGAATCATGAATTGAATCATGAATCGAATCATGAATCATGAATTGAATCATGAATCGAATCATGAATCATGAATCATGAATTGAAAAATGAACCATGATCATGAATAATGAATCGAATCATGAATCATGAATCCTGAATTGAATCATGAATTGTGAATCGAATCATGAATCATGAATTGAATAATGAATCAAGAATCATGAATTGAATCATGAATCATGAAATGAATCATGAATTGAATCATGAATTTAATCATGAATCATGAATCATGAAATGAATCATTAATCATGAATTGAATCATGAATCATGATTTGAATCATGAATCATGAATCATGAATTGAATCAAGATTCATGAATCGAATCATGAATTATGAATCGAATCATGAATTGAATCATGAATTGAATCATGAATCATGAATCATGAATCGAATCATGAATCATGAATCGAATCATGAATCAAATCATGAATCATGATTCGAACCATGAATCATGAATTGAATCATGAATTATGAAATGAGTCATGAATTGAAACATGAATCATGAATCGAATCATGAATCAGGAATCGAATCATAATTCATGAATCATGAATCATGAACTGAATCATGAATTGAATCATGAATCATGAATAGAATCATGAATCATGAAATGAATCATTAGTTTAATCATGAATCATGAATTGAATTATGAATCATGAAATGAATCATAATTTAATCATGAATCATGAATTGAATCATGAACCATGAATCATGAATCATGAATCGAATCATGAATCATGAATCATAAATTGAATCATGAATCATGAGTTAAATAATGAATCATGAATCGAATCATGAATCATGAATCGAATCATGAATCATGAATTGAATCATGAATCATGAATCGAATCATGAATCATGAATCGAATCAAGAATCATGAATTGAATCATGAATCATGAATTGAATCATGAATTATAAATCATGAATCATGAATTGAATCATAAATCATGAATCATGAATCATGAATTGAATCATGAATCATGATTTGAATCATGAATCATGAATTGAATCATGAATCGAATCATGAATCATGAATCAAATCATGAATCATGAATTGAATCATGAATTGAATCATGAATCATGAAATGAATCATGAATCATGAATCTAATCATGAATCATGAATTGAATCATGAATCATGAATTGAATCATGAATCATGAATCATGAATTGAATCATGAATTGAATCATGAATCATGAATCATGAAATGAATCATAAATCATGAATCGAATCATGAATCATGATTTGAATCATGAATCATGAATCATGAATTGAATCATGAATCAAATCATGAATCATGAATTGAATCATGAATCGAATCATGAATCATGAATTGAAAAATGAACCATGATCATGAATAATGAATCGAATCATGAATCATAAATCATGAATTGAATCATAAATTGTGAATCGAATCATGAATCATGAATTGAATAATGAATCATGAATCATGAATTGAATAATGAATCATGAATCATGAATTGAATCATGAATCATGAAATGAATCATGAATTGAATCATGAATTTAATCATGAATCATGAATCATGAATCATGAATCATGAAATGAATCATGAATCATGAATTGAATCATGAATCATGATTTGAATCATGAATCATGAATCATGAATTGAATCAAGATTCATGAATCGAATCATGAATCATGAATCGAATCATGAATCATGAATTGAATCATGAATTGAATCATGAATCATGAATCGAATCATGAATCATGAATCGAATCATGAATCATGAATCAAATCATGAATCATGAATCGAACCATGAATCATGAATTGAATCATGAATTATGAAATGAGTCATGAATTGAATCATGAATCATGAATCGAATCATGAATCAGGAATCGAATCATAATTCATGAATCATGAATCATGAATTGAATCATGAATTGAATCATAATTCATGAATAGAATCATGAATCATGAAATGAATCATTAGTTTAATCATGAATCATGAATTGAATTATGAATCATGAAATGAATCATTAATTTAATCATGAATCATGAATTGAATCATGAACCATGAATCATGAATCATGAATCGAATCATGAATCATGAATCATAAATTGAATCATGAATCATGAGTTAAATAATGAATCATGAATCGAATCATGAATCATGAATCGAATCATGAATCATGAATCGAATCATGAATCATGAATCGAATCATGAATCATGAATCGAATCATGAATTGAATCATGAATTGAATCATGAATCATGAAATGAATCATGAATTTAATTATGAAATGAATCATAAATCATGAATTGAATCATGAATCTTGAATCATGAATCATTAATTGAATCATGAATCATGAATTATGAACTGAATCATGAATTAAATTATGAATCATGAAAATGAATCATGAATCGAATCATGAATCATGAATCGAATCATGAATCATGAATCAAATCATGAATTGAATCATGAATTGAATCATGAATCATGAATTAAATCATGAATCATGAATCATGAATCATGAATCGAATCATGAATCATGAATCGAATCATAATTCATGAATCATGAATTGAATCATGAATCATGAATTAAATCATGATTAATGAATCATTAATCGAATCATGAATCATGAATCGAATCATGAATCATGAATCGAATCATGAATCATGAATCAAATCATGAATCATGAATCGAATCATGAATTAAATCATGAATCATAAAAAGAATCATGAATTGAATCATTAATTGAATCATGAATCATGAATTGAATCATGATCATAAAATGAATCATTAATTTAATCATGAATCATGAATTGAATTATGAATCATTAAATGAATCATTATTTAATCATGAATCATGAATTGAATCATGTACCATGAATCATGAATCATGAATTAAATTATGAATCATGAATCGTATCATGAATCATGTATCAAGAATTGAATGATGAATTGAATCATGAATCATGAATCATGAATTATGAATTGAATCAGAAATCATGAATCATGAACTGAATCATGAATCGAATCATGAATCATGAATCAAATCATGAATTGAATCATGAATCATGAATTAAATCATGAATCATGAATCATGAATCATAATTCGAATCATGAATCATGAATCGAATCATAATTCATGAATCATGAATTGAATCATGAATTGAATCATAAATCATGAATCATGAATCATGAATTGAATCATGAATCATGATTTAAATCATGAATCATGAATTGAATCATGAATCATGAATCGAATCATGAATCATGAATCAAATCATGAATCATGAATTGAATCATGAATTGAATCATGAATCATGAAATGAATCATGAATCATGAATCTAATCATGAATCATGAATTGAATCATGAATCATGAATTGAATCATGAATCATGAATCATGAATTGAATCATGAATCATGAATCATGAATCGAATCATGAATCATGAATTGAATCATGAATCATGAATTGAATCATGAATCATGAATCATGAATTGAATCATGCATTGAATCATAAATCATGAATCATGAATCATGAATTGAATCATGAATCATGATTTGAATCATGAATCATGAATTGAATCATGAATCATGAATCGAATCATGAATCATGAATCAAATCATGAATCATGAATTGAATCATGAATCATGAAATGAATCATGAATCATGAATCTAATGATGAATCATGAATTGAATCATGAATCATGAATTGAATCATGAATCATGAATCATGAATTGAATCATGAATTGAATCATGAATCATGAATCATGAAATGAATCATAAATCATGAATTGAATCATGAATCATGATTTGAATCATGAATCATGAATCATGAATTGAATCATGAATCGAATCATGAATCATGAATTGAATCATGAATCGAATCATTAATCATGAATCATGAATTGAAAAATGAACCATGATCATGAATAATGAATCGAATCATGAATCATGAATCCTGAATTGAATCATGAATTGTGAATCGAATCATGAATCATGAATTGAATAATGAATCATGAATCATGAATTGAATCATGAATCATGAAATGAATCATGAATTGAATCATGAATTTAATCATGAATCATGAATCATGAAATGAATCATGAATCATGAATTGAATCATGAATCATGAATTGAATCAAGATTCATGAATCGAATCATGAATTATGAATCGAATCATGAATTGAATCATGAATTGAATCATGAATCATGAATCATGAATCGAATCATGAATCATGAATCGAATCATGAATCAAATCATGAATCATGAATCGAACCATGAATCATGAATTGAATCATGAATTATGAAATGAGTCATGAATTGAATGCATGAATCATGAATCGAATCATGAATCAGGAATCGAATCATAATTCATGAATCATGAATCATGAATTGAATCATGAATTGAATCATGAATCATGAATAGAATCATGAATCATGAAATGAATCATTAGTTTAATCATGAATCATGATTGAATTATGAATCATGAAATGAATCATTAATTTAATCATGAATCATGAATTGAATCATGAACCATGAATCATGAATTATGAATCGAATCATGAATCATGAATCATAAATTGAATCATGAATCATGAGCTAAATAATGAATCATGAATCGAATCATGAATCATGTATCGAATCATGAATAATGAATTTAATCATGAATCATGAATTGAATCATGAATCATGAATTGAATCATGAACCATGAATCATGAATCATGAATTGAATGATGAATCATGAATCAAATCATGAATTATTAATCATGAATTGAATCATAAATTGAATCACGAATCACGAATCGTGAATTAAATCATGAATCATGAATCATGAATCGAATCATGATTCTTGAATCATGAATCATGAATTGAATCATGAATCATGAATTAAATCATGAATCATGAATCGAATCATGAATCATGAATCGAATCATGAATTGAATCATGAATTGAATCATGAATCATTAAATGAATCATGAATTTAATTATGAAATGAATCATAAATCATGAATTGAATCATGAATCTTGAATCATGAATCATTAATTAAATCATAAATCATGAATCATGAACTGAATCATGAATTGAATTATGAATCATGAAATGAATCATGAATCGAATCATGAATCATGAATCAAATCATGAATCATGAATCGAATCATGAATCATGAATCGAATCATGAATTGAATCATGAATTGATACATGAATCATGAATTAAATCATGAATCATGAATCATGAATCGAATCATGAATCATGAATCAAATCATAATTCATGAATCATGAATTGAATCATGAATCATGAATTAAATCATGAATCATGAATCATGAATCATGAATCGAATCATGAATCATGAATCGAATCATGAATCATGAATCGAATCATGAATCATGAATTGAATCATGAATTGAATCATGAATCATGAATAAATCATGAATCATGAATCGAATCATGAATTAAATCATGAATCATAAAAAGAATCATGAATTGAATCATGAATTGAATCATGAATCATGAATTGAATCATGATCATAAAATGAATCATTAATTTAATCATGAATCATGAATTGAATTATGAATCATGAAATGAATCATTATTTAATCATGAATCATGAATTGAATCATGTACCATGAATCATGAATCATGAATTAAATTATGAATCGTATCATGAATCATGTATCAAGAATTGAATCATGAATTGAATCATGAATCATGAATCATGAATTATGAATTGAATCAGAAATCATGAATCATGAACTGAATCATGAATTGAATCATGAATCATAAAATGAATCATGAATCAAATCATGAATCATGAATTGAATCATGAATTGAATCATGAATCATGAATCGAATCATTAATCATGAATTGATTCATGAATCATGAATTGAATCATGAATCATGAATTATTAATCTAATCATGAATCATGAATTATGAATCATGAATTGAATCATGAATCATGAATCATGAATCATTAATCATGAATCATGAATCGAATCATGAATCATGAATTGAATCATGAATCATGAATTGAATCATGTATTGAATCATGAATCATGAATTGAATCATGAACCATGAATCATGAATCATGAATTGAATGATGAATCATGAATCAAATCATGAATTATTAATCATGAATTGAATCATAAATTGAATCACGAATCACGAATCGTGAATTAAATCATGAAACATGAATCATGAATCGAATCATGATTCTTGAATCATGAATCATGAATTGAATCATGAATCATGAATCATGAAATGAATCATGAATCATGAATCGAATCATGAATCATGAATTGAATCATGAATCATGAATCGAATCATGAATCATGAATCGAATCAAGAATCATGAATTGAATCATGAATCATGAATTGAATCATGAACCATGAATCATGAATCATGAATTGAATGATGAATCATGAATCAAATCATGAATTATTAATCATGAATTGAATCATAAATTGAATCACGAATCACGAATCGTGAATTAAATCATGAATCATGAATCATGAATCGAATCATGATTCTTGAATCATGAATCATGAATTGAATCATGAATCATGAATCATGAAATGAATCATGAATCATGAATCGAATCATGAATCATGAATTGAATCATGAATCATGAATCGAATCATGAATCATGAATCGAATCAAGAATCATGAATTGAATCATGAATCATGAATTGAATCATGAATCATGAATCATGAATCATGAATTGAATCATGAATTGAATCATAAATCATGAATCATGAATCATGAATTGAATCATGAATCATGATTTGAATCATGAATCATGAATTGAATCATGAATCATGAATCGAATCATGAATCATGAATCAAATCATGAATCATTAATTAAATCATGAATCATGAATTGAATCATGAATCATGAATTGAATCATGAATCATGAATTGAATCATGAATCATGAATTGAATCATGAATCATGAATTGAATCATGAATCATGAATTGAATCATGAATCATGAATCATGAATCATGAATCATGAATCATGAATTGAATCATGAATTGAATCATGAATCATGAATTGAATCATGAATCATGAATCATGAATCATGAATTGAATCATGAATCATAAATCATGAATCATGAATCATGAATCGAATCATGAATAAGGAATTGAATCATGAATCATGAATCATGAATCATGAATCGAATCATGAATCATGAATCGTGAATTGAATCATGAATCATGAACTGAATCATGAATTGAATCATGAATCATGAATCATGAAATGAATCTTGAATCATGAATTGTCTCATGAATCAAATCATGAATCATGAATCGAATCATGAATCATGAATTGAATCATGAATCATGAATTGAATCATGAAATGAATCATGAATCGAATCATGAATCATGAATCGAATCATGAATCATGAATCGAATCATGAATCATGAATTGTATCATGAATCATAAATCATGAATTGAATCATGAATCATGAATCGAATCATGAATCATGAATTAAATCATGAATCTTGAATCGAATCATGAATCATGAATCGAATCATGAATCATGAATTGAATCATGAATCATGAATCATAAAATGAATCATGAATTTAATCATGAAATGAATTATGAATCATTAATAGAATCATGAATCATGAATCTTAATTTGAATCATATATCATGAATCTTGAATCGAATCATGAATCGAATCATGAATCATGAATCGAATCATGAATTATGAATCATGAATCATGAAATGAATCATGAATCATAAATTGAATCATGAATCATGAATTTAATCATGAAATGAATTATGAATCATTATTGAATCATGATTAATGAATGATGAATCTTAATTTGAATCATAAATCATGAATCATGAATTGAATCATGAATCATGAACTGAATCATGAATTGAATCATAAATCATGAATCATGAAATGAATCATGAATCATAAACTGAATCATGAATCATGAATCGAATCATGAATCATGAATCGAATCATGAATCATGAATTGAATCATGAATCATGAATTGAATCATTAAATGAATCATGAATTGAACCATGAATCATGAATCGAATCATGAATCATGAATTGAATCATTAAATGAATCATGAATTGAATCATGAATCATGAATCGAATCATGAATCGAATCATGAATTGAATCATGAATTAAATCATTAATCATGAATCATGAAATGAATCATAAATTGAATCATGAAATTAATCATGAATCATGAATTGAATCATGAACCATGAATCATGACTCATGAATTGAATGATGAATCATGAATCAAATCATGAATTATTAATCATGAATTGAATCATAAATTGAATCACGAATCACGAATCGTGAATTAAATCATGAATCATGAATCATGAATCGAATCATGATTCTTGAATCATGAATCATGAATTGAATCATGAATCATGAATCATGAAATGAATCATGAATCATGAATCGAATCATGAATCATGAATTGAATCATGAATCATGAATCGAATCATGAATCATGAATCGAATCAAGAATCATGAATTGAATCATGAATCATGAATTGAATCATGAATCATGAATCATGAATCATGAATTGAATCATGAATTGAATCATAAATCATGAATCATGAATCATGAATTGAATCATGAATCATGATTTGAATCATGAATCATGAATTGAATCATGAATCATGAATCGAATCATGAATCATGAATCAAATCATGAATCATTAATTAAATCATGAATCATGAAATGAATCATGAAATGAATCATGAATCATGAATTGAATCATGAATCATGAATTGAATCATGAATCATGAATTGAATCATGAATCATGAATTGAATCATGAATCATGAATCATGAATTGAATCATGAATCATGAATCATGAATCATGAATCATGAATTGAATCATGAATCATAAATCATGAATCATGAATCATGAATCGAATCATGAATAAGGAATTGAATCATGAATCATGAATCATGAATCATGAATCGAATCATGAATCATGAATCGTGAATTGAATCATGAATCATGAACTGAATCATGAATTGAATCATGAATCATGAATCATGAAATGAATCTTGAATCATGAATTGTCTCATGAATCAAATCATGAATCATGAATCGAATCATGAATCATGAATTGAATCATGAATAATGAATTGAATCATGAAATGAATCATGAATCGAATCATGAATCATGAATCGAATCATGAATCATGAATTGAATCATGAATCATAAATCATGAATTGAATCATGAATCATGAATCGAATCATGAATCATAATTTAAATCATGAATCTTGAATCGAATCATGAATCATGAATCGAATCATGAATCATGAATTGAATCATGAATCATGAATCATAAAATGAATCATGAATTTAATCATGAAATGAATTATGAATCATTAATTGAATCATGAATCATGAATCTTAATTTGAATCATATATCATGAATCTTGAATCGAATCATGAATCGAATCATGAATCATGAATCGAATCATGAATTATGAATCATGAATCATGAAATGAATCATGAATCATAAATTGAATCATGAATCATGAATTTAATCATGAAATGAATTATGAATCATTATTGAATCATGATTAATGAATCATGAATCTTAATTTGAATCATAAATCATGAATCATGAATTGAATCATGAATCATGAACTGAATCATGAATTGAATCATGAATCATGAATCATGAAATGAATCATGAATCATAAATTGAATCATGAATCATGAATCATGAAATGAATCATGAATCATAAATTGAATCATGAATCATGAATCGAATCATGAATCGAATCATGAATCATGAATTGAATCATTAATCATGAATTGAATCATTAAATAAATCATGAATTGAATCATGAATCATGAAACGAATCATGAATCATGAATCATGAATTGAATCATAAATCATGAATCATGAATCATGAATTGAATCATGAATCATGAAACGAATCATGAATCATGAATTGAATCATGATTTATGAATCGAATCATGAATCATGAATCGAATCCTGAATCCTGAATCATGAATTGAATCATGAATCATGAATGGAATCATGAATTGAATAATGAAGCATGAAATGAATCATGAATCATGAATTGAATCATGAATTGAATCATGAATCATGAATCAAATCATGAATCATGAATTGAATCATGAATCATGAATCATGAATCGTGAATTGAATCATGAATTGAATCATGAATCATGAATCATGAATCATGAATCAAGAATTGAATCATGAATCATGAATTGAATCATGAATCATGATTTGAATCATGAATAATGATTCGAATCATGAATCATGAATCGAATCATGATTCATGAATTGAATCATGAATTGAATCATGAATAATTAATCATAATTTGAATCATGAATCATGAATCGAAACATGAATCATGAATTGAATCATGAATCATGAATTGAATCATGAATTATGAATTATGAATCTAATCATGAATCATGAATCATGAATTGAATCATGAATCATGAATTCAATCATGAATTCAATCATGAATCATGAATCGTATCATGAATAAGGAATTGAATCATGAATCATTAATCATGAATCGTGAATTGAATCATAAATCATGAACTGAATCATGAATTGAATCATGAATCATGAAATTAATCATGAATCATGAATTGAATCATGAAATGAATCATGAATTGAATTATGAAATGATTCATGAATTGAATCATGAATCATGAATCAAATCATGAATCATGAATTGAATCATGAATCATGAATCATGAATTGAATCATGAATCATGAATCATGAATTGAATCATGAATCATGAATCGAATCATGAATCATGAATTGAATCATGAATCATGAATCGAATCATGAATCATGAATCAAATCATGAATCATGAATTGAATCATAAGTGATAAATCATAAATCATGAATTGAATCATGAATCATGAAACAAATCATGAATCATGAATTGAATCATGATTTATGAATCGAATCATGAATCATGAATCGTATCATGAATTATGAATCATGAATTGAATCATGAATCATGAATAGAATCATGAATCATGAATTGAATCATGAATCATGAATTGAATCATGAATCATGAATTGAATCATGAATTGAATCATTAATCATGAATCATGAATTGAATCATAATTCATGATTTAAATTATGAATCATGAATCATGAATTGAATCATAAATCATGAATCGAATTATGAATCATGATTTAAATCATGAATCTTGAATCGAATCATGAATCATGAATTGAATCATGAATCATGAATCATGAAATGAATCATGAATCTTAATTTGAATCATAAATCATGAATCATGAATTGAATCATGAATCATGAACTGAATCATGAATTGAATTATGAATCATGAATCATGAAATGAATCATGAATCATGAATTGAATCATGAATCATGAATCATGAAATGAAGTCAATTAATTAATTAATTCAATCATGAATTGAATCATGAATCATGAATTGAATCTTTAAATGAATCCTGAATTGAATCATGAATCATGCATCGAATCATGAATCATGAATTGAATCATGAATCAAGAATCATGAATCATGAATTGAATCATGAATCATGAATCGAATCATGAATCAAGAATCAAATCATGAATCATGAATTGAATCATGAATCATGAATGGAATCATGAATTGAATCATGAATCATGAATCATGAAACGAATCATGAATTGAATAATGAATCATGAAATGAATCATGAATCATGAATTGAATCATGAATCATGAATTGAATCTTTAAATGAATCATGAATTGAATCATGAATCATGCATCGAATCATGAATCATGAATTGAATCATGAATCAAGAATCATGAATCATGAATCATGAATTTAATCATGAATCATGAATCGAATCATGAATCATGAATCAAATCATGAATCATGAATTGAATCATGAATCATGAATCGAATCATGAATTGAATCATGAATCATGAATCATGAATCATGAATTGAATCATGAATTGAATCATAAATCATGAATCATGAATCATGAATTGAATCATGAATCATGATTTGAATCATGAATCATGAATTGAATCATGAATCATGAATCGAATCATGAATCATGAATCAAATCATGAATCATTAATTAAATCATGAATCATGAAATGAATCATGAAATGAATCATGAATCATGAATTGAATCATGAATCATGAATTGAATCATGAATCATGAATTGAATCATGAATCATGAATTGAATCATGAATCATGAATCATGAATTGAATCATGAATCATGAATCATGAATCATGAATCATGAATTGAATCATGAATCATAAATCATGAATCATGAATCATGAATCGAATCATGAATAAGGAATTGAATCATGAATCATGAATCATGAATCATGAATCGAATCATGAATCATGAATCGTGAATTGAATCATGAATCATGAACTGAATCATGAATTGAATCATGAATCATGAATCATGAATTGAATCATGAATAATGAATTGAATCATGAAATGAATCATGAATCGAATCATGAATCATGAATCGAATCATGAATCATGAATTGAATCATGAATCATAAATCATGAATTGAATCATGAATCATGAATCGAATCATGAATCATAATTTAAATCATGAATCTTGAATCGAATCATGAATCATGAATCGAATCATGAATCATGAATCATAAAATGAATCATGAATTTAATCATGAAATGAATTATGAATCATTAATTGAATCA
This sequence comes from Mixophyes fleayi, assembly GCF_038048845.1. Classification (NCBI taxonomy): domain Eukaryota; kingdom Metazoa; phylum Chordata; class Amphibia; order Anura; family Limnodynastidae; genus Mixophyes; species Mixophyes fleayi. Next base: position 14,971 of record NW_027446136.1, on the reverse strand, counting down.
TGAATCATGAATCTTAATTTGAATCATATATCATGAATCTTGAATCGAATCATGAATCGAATCATGAATCATGAATCGAATCATGAATCATGAATCGAATCATGAATTATGAATCATGAATCATGAAATGAATCATGAATCATAAATTGAATCATGAATCATGAATTTAATCATGAAATGAATTATGAATCATTATTGAATCATGATTAATGAATCATGAATCTTAATTTGAATCATAAATCATGAATCATGAATTGAATCATGAATCATGAACTGAATCATGAATTGAATCATGAATCATGAATCATGAAATGAATCATGAATCATAAATTGAATCATGAATCATGAATCATGAAATGAATCATGAATCATAAATTGAATCATGAATCATGAATCGAATCATGAATCGAATCATGAATCATGAATTGAATCATTAATCATGAATTGAATCATTAAATAAATCATGAATTGAATCATGAATCATGAAACGAATCATGAATCATGAATCATGAATTGAATCATAAATCATGAATCATGAATCATGAATTGAATCATGAATCATGAAACGAATCATGAATCATGAATTGAATCATGATTTATGAATCGAATCATGAATCATGAATCGAATCCTGAATCCTGAATCATGAATTGAATCATGAATCATGAATGGAATCATGAATTGAATAATGAAGCATGAAATGAATCATGAATCATGAATTGAATCATGAATTGAATCATGAATCATGAATCATGAATCGTGAATTGAATCATGAATTGAATCATGAATCATGAATCATGAATCATGAATCATGAATTGAATCATGAATCATGAATTGAATCATGAATCATGATTTGAATCATGAATAATGATTCGAATCATGAATCATGAATCGAATCATGATTCATGAATTGAATCATGAATTGAATCATGAATAATTAATCATAATTTGAATCATGAATCATGAATCGAAACATGAATCATGAATTGAATCATGAATCATGAATTGAATCATGAATTATGAATTATGAATCTAATCATGAATCATGAATCATGAATTGAATCATGAATCATGAATTCAATCATGAATTCAATCATGAATCATGAATCGTATCATGAATAAGGAATTGAATCATGAATCATTAATCATGAATCGTGAATTGAATCATAAATCATGAACTGAATCATGAATTGAATCATGAATCATGAAATTAATCATGAATCATGAATTGAATCATGAAATGAATCATGAATTGAATTATGAAATGATTCATGAATTGAATCATGAATCATGAATCAAATCATGAATCATGAATTGAATCATGAATCATGAATCATGAATTGAATCATGAATCATGAATCATGAATTGAATCATGAATCATGAATCGAATCATGAATCATGAATTGAATCATGAATCATGAATCGAATCATGAATCATGAATCAAATCATGAATCATGAATTGAATCATAAGTGATAAATCATAAATCATGAATTGAATCATGAATCATGAAACAAATCATGAATCATGAATTGAATCATGATTTATGAATCGAATCATGAATCATGAATCGTATCATGAATTATGAATCATGAATTGAATCATGAATCATGAATAGAATCATGAATCATGAATTGAATCATGAATCATGAATTGAATCATGAATCATGAATTGAATCATGAATCATGAATTGAATCATGAATTGAATCATTAATCATGAGTCATGAATTGAATCATAATTCATGATTTAAATTATGAATCATGAATCATGAATTGAATCATAAATCATGAATCGAATTATGAATCATGATTTAAATCATGAATCTTGAATCGAATCATGAATCATGAATTGAATCATGAATCATGAATCATGAAATGAATCATGAATCTTAATTTGAATCATAAATCATGAATCATGAATTGAATCATGAATCATGAACTGAATCATGAATTGAATTATGAATCATGAATCATGAAATGAATCATGAATCATGAATTGAATCATGAATCATGAATCATGAAATGAAGTCAATTAATTAATTAATTCAATCATGAATTGAATCATGAATCATGAATTGAATCTTTAAATGAATCCTGAATTGAATCATGAATCATGCATCGAATCATGAATCATGAATTGAATCATGAATCAAGAATCATGAATCATGAATTGAATCATGAATCATGAATCGAATCATGAATCAAGAATCAAATCATGAATCATGAATTGAATCATGAATCATGAATGGAATCATGAATTGAATCATGAATCATGAATCATGAAACGAATCATGAATTGAATAATGAATCATGAAATGAATCATGAATCATGAATTGAATCATGAATCATGAATTGAATCTTTAAATGAATCATGAATTGAATCATGAATCATGCATCGAATCATGAATCATGAATTGAATCATGAATCAAGAATCATGAATCATGAATCATGAATTTAATCATGAATCATGAATCGAATCATGAATCATGAATCAAATCATGAATCATGAATTGAATCATGAATCATGAATCGAATCATGAATTGAATCATGAATCATGAATCATGAATCGAAACATGAATTGAATAATGAATCATGAAATGAATCATGAATCATGAATTGAATCATGAATCATGAATCGAATCATGAATCATGAATCGAATCATGAATCATGAATTAAATCATGAATCATGAATTAAATCATGAATTGAATCATGAATCATGAATTAAATCATGAATCATGAATTAAATCATGATTTGAATCATGAATCATGAATTGAATCATGAATCATGAATCGATTCATGAATCATGAATCGAATCATAAATCATGAATTGAATCATGAATTGAATCATGAATCATGAATCATTAAATGATTCATGAATCATAAATCGAATCATGAATTATGAATTGAATCATGAATTGAATCATGAATCATGAATCATGAATTGAATCATGAATTGAATCATGAATCATGAATCATGAATTGAATCATGAATCATAAATAATGAATAATAAATCGAATCATGAATCATGAATCATGAATTGAATCATGAATCATGAATTGAATCATGAATCATGAATTCAATCATGAATTGAATCATGAATCATGAATCGAATCATGAATAAGGAATTGAATCATGAATCATGAATCATGAATCATAAATCGAATCATGAATCATGAATCGTGAATTGAATCATGAATCATTAACTGAATCATGAATTGAATCATGAATCATGAAATGAATCTTGAATCATGAATTGTATCATGAATTGAATCATGAATCATGAATCGAATCATGAATAATGAATTCAATCATGAATCGTGAATTGAATCATGAAATGAATCATGAATTGAATCATGAATCATGAATCGAATCATGAATCATGAATAATGAATTGAATCATAAATCATGAATCATGAATTGAATCATGAATCGAATCATGAATCATGAATTAAATCATGAATCTTGAATCGAATCATGAATCATGAATCGAATCATGAATCATGAATTGAATCATGAATCATGAATCATAAAATGAATCATGAATTTAATCATGAAATGAATTATGAATCATTAACTGAATCATGAATCATGAATCTTAATTTGAATCATATATCATGAATCTTGAATCGAATCATGAATCGAATCATGAATCATGAATCGAATCATGAATTATGAATCATGAATCATGAAATGAATCATGAATCATAAATTGAATCATGAATGATGAATTTAATCATGAAATGAATTATGAATCATTATTGAATCATGATTAATGAATCATGAATCTTAATTTGAATCATAAATCATAAATCATGAATTGAATCATGAATCATGAACTGAATCATGAATTGAATCATGAATCATGAATCGAATCATGAATCATGAATTGAATCATGAATCATGAAATGAATCATGAATTGAATCATGAATTGAATCATGAATCATGAATTGAATCATAAATCATGAATTAAGAATCTAATCATGAATCATGAATCATGAATTGAATCATGAATCATGAATCATTAATCATGAATCATGAATCGAATCATGAATCATGAATCATGAATCGAATCATGAATCATGAATCATAAAATGAATCATGAATTGAATCATGAAATTAATTATGAATTATTAATTGAATCATGAATCATGAATCATGAATCTTAATTTTAATAATAAATCATGAATCATGAATTGAATCATGAATCATGAACTGAATCATGAATTGAATCATAAATCTTGAATCATGAAATGAATCATGAATCATGAATTGAATCATGAATCATGAAATGAATTCAATTAATTAATTAATTAAATCATGAATTGAATCATGAATCATGAATTGAATCATGAATTGAATCATGAATCATGAATCGAATCATGAATCATGAATTGAATCATGAATCATGAATCGAATCATGAATCATGAATCAAATCATGAATCATGAATCATGAATTGAATCATAAATGATAAATCATAAATCATGAATTGAATCATGAATCATGAAACAAATCATGAATCATGAATTGAATCATGATTTATGAATCGAATCATGAATCATGAATCGTATCATAAATTATGAATCATGAATTGAATCATGAATCATGAATGGAATCATGAATTATGAATTGAATCATGAATCATGAATTGAATCATGAATCATGAATTGAATCATGAATCATGAATTGAATCATGAATTGAATCATTAATCATGAGTCATGAATTGAATCATAATTCATGATTTAAATCATGAATCATGAATCATGAATTGAATCATAAATTATGAATCGAATTATGAATCATGATTTAAATCATGAATCTTGAATCGAATCATGAATCATGAATTGAACCATGAATCATGAATCATGAAATGAATCATGAATCTTAATTTGAATCATAAATCATGAATCATGAATTGAATCATAAATCATGAACTGAATCATGAATTGAATCATGAATCATGAATCATGAAATGAATCATGAATCATGAATTGAATCATGAATCATGAATCATGAAATGAATTCAATTAATTAATTAATTCAATCATGAATTGAATCATGAATCATGAATTGAATCTTTAAATGAATCATGAATTGAATCATGAATCATGCATCGAATCATGAATCATGAATTGAATCATGAATCAAGAATCATGAATCATGAATCATGAAATGAATCATGAATCATGAATCGAATCATGAATCAAGAATCAAATCATGAATCATGAATTGAATCATGAATCATGAATGGAATCATGAATTGAATCATGAATCATGAATCATGAATCGAATCATGAATTGAATAATGAATCATGAAATGAATCATGAATCATGCATTGAATCATGAATCATGAATTGAATCTTTAAATGAATCATGAATCAAATCATGAATCATGAATTGAATCATGAATCATGAATCGAATCATGAATTGAATCATGAATCATGAATCATGAATCGAATCATGAATTGAATAATGAATCATGAAATGAATCATGAATCATGAATTGAATCATGAATCATGAATCGAATCATGAATCATGAATCGAATCATGAATCATGAATTAAATCATGAATCATGAATTAAATCATGAATTGAATCATGAATCATGAATTGAATCATGAATCATGATTTGAATACTGAATCATGAATTGAATCATGAATCATGAATCGATTCATGAATCATGAATCGAATCATAAATCATGAATTGAATCATGAATTGAATCATGAATCATGAATCATGAAATGAATCATGAATCATGAATCGAATCATGAATCATGAATTGAATCATGAATTGAATCATGAATCATGAATCATGAATTGAATCATGAATCATAAATCATGAATCATAAATCGAATCATGAATCATGAATTGAATCATGAATCATGAATTGAATCATGAATCATGAATTGAATCATGAATCATGAATTGAATCATGAATTGAATCATGAATCATGAATCGAATCATGAATAAGGAATTGAATCATGAATCATGAATCATGAATCATGAATCGAATCATGAATCATGAATCGTGAATTGAATCATGAATCATTAACTGAATCATGAATTGAATCATGAATCATGAATCATGAAATGAATCTTGAATCATGAATTGTATCATGAATTGAATCATGAATCATGAATCGAATCATGAATCATGAATTCAATCATGAATCATGAATTGAATCATGAATCATGAATAATGAATTGAATCATGAATCATGAATCGAATCATGAATCATGAATAATGAATTGAATCATGAATCATGAATCATGAATTGAATCATGAATCGAATCATGAATCATGCATTAAATTATGAATCTTGAATCGAATCATTAATCATGAATCGAATCATGAATCATGAATTGAATCATGAATCATGAATCATAAAATGAATCATGAATTTAATCATGAAATGAATTATGAATCATTAACTGAATCATGAATCATGAATCTTAATTTGAATCATATATCATGAATCTTGAATCGAATCATGAATCGAATCATGAATCATGAATCGAATCATGAATTATGAATCATGAATCATGAAATGAATCATGAATCATAAATTGAATCATGAATGATGAATTTAATCATGAAATGAATTATGAATCATTATTGAATCATGATTAATGAATCATGAATCTTAATTTGAATCATAAATCATAAATCATGAATTGAATCATGAATCATGAACTGAATCATGAATTGAATCATGAATCATGAATCATGAAATGAATCATGAATCATGAATCGAATCATGAATCATGAATTGAATCATGAATTGAATCATGAATCATGAATCATGAATTGAATCATGAATCATAAATCATGAATCATAAATCGAATCATGAATCATGAATTGAATCATGAATCATGAATTGAATCATGAATCATGAATTGAATCATGAATCATGAATTGAATCATGAATTGAATCATGAATCATGAATCGAATCATGAATAAGGAATTGAATCATGAATCATGAATCATGAATCATGAATCGAATCATGAATCATGAATCGTGAATTGAATCATGAATCATTAACTGAATCATGAATTGAATCATGAATCATGAAATGAATCTTGAATCATGAATTGTATCATGAATTGAATCATGAATCATGAATCGAATCATGAATCATGAATTCAATCATGAATCATGAATTGAATCATGAATCATGAATAATGAATTGAATCATGAATCATGAATCGAATCATGAATCATGAATAATGAATTGAATCATGAATCATGAATCATGAATTGAATCATGAATCGAATCATGAATCATGCATTAAATTATGAATCTTGAATCGAATCATGAATCATGAATCGAATCATGAATCATGAATTGAATCATGAATCATGAATCATAAAATGAATCATGAATTTAATCATGAAATGAATTATGAATCATTAACTGAATCATGAATCATGAATCTTAATTTGAATCATATATCATGAATCTTGAATCGAATCATGAATCGAATCATGAATCATGAATCGAAGCATGAATTATGAATCATGAATCATGAAATGAATCATGAATCATAAATTGAATCATGAATGATGAATTTAATCATGAAATGAATTATGAATCATTATTGAATCATGATTAATGAATCATGAATCTTAATTTGAATCATAAATCATAAATCATGAATTGAATCATGAATCATGAACTGAATCATGAATTGAATCATGAATCATGAATCATGAAATGAATCATGAATCATGAATCGAATCATGAATCATGAATTGAATCATGAATTGAATCATGAATCATGAATCATGAATTGAATCATGAATCATAAATCATGAATCATAAATCGAATCATGAATCATGAATTGAATCATGAATCATGAATTGAATCATGAATCATGAATTGAATCATGAATCATGAATTGAATCATGAATTGAATCATGAATCATGAATCGAATCATGAATAAGGAATTGAATCATGAATCATGAATCATGAATCATGAATCGAATCATGAATCATGAATCGTGAATTGAATCATGAATCATTAACTGAATCATGAATTGAATCATGAATCATGAATCATGAAATGAATCTTGAATCATGAATTGTATCATGAATTGAATCATGAATCATGAATCGAATCATGAATCATGAATTCAATCATGAATCATGAATTGAATCATGAATCATGAATAATGAATTGAATCATGAATCATGAATCGAATCATGAATCATGAATAATGAATTGAATCATGAATCATGAATCATGAATTGAATCATGAATCGAATCATGAATCATGCATTAAATTATGAATCTTGAATCGAATCATGAATCATGAATCGAATCATGAATCATGAATTGAATCATGAATCATGAATCATAAAATGAATCATGAATTTAATCATGAAATGAATTATGAATCATTAACTGAATCATGAATCATGAATCTTAATTTGAATCATATATCATGAATCTTGAATCGAATCATGAATCGAATCATGAATCATGAATCGAATCATGAATTATGAATCATGAATCATGAAATGAATCATGAATCATAAATTGAATCATGAATGATGAATTTAATCATGAAATGAATTATGAATCATTATTGAATCATGATTAATGAATCATGAATCTTAATTTGAATCATAAATCATAAATCATGAATTGAATCATGAATCATGAACTGAATCATGAATTGAATCATGAATCATGAATCATGAAATGAATCATGAATCATAAATTGAATCATGAATCATGAATCATGAAATGAATCATAATTCATAAATTGAATCATGAATCATGAATCATGAAATGAATCATGAATCGAATCATGAATCATGAATTGAATCATGAATCATGAATTGAATCATTAAATGAATCATGAATTGAATCATGAATCATGAATCGAATCATGAATCATGAATTGAATCATTAAATGAATCATGAATTGAATCATGAATCATGAATCGAATCATGAATCATGAATTGAATTATGAATTAAATCATTAATCATGAATCATGAAATGAATCATGAATTGAATCATGAAATTAATCATGAATCATGAATTGAATCATAAATCATTAATAATGAAATTGAATCTTGAATCATGAACTAAATCATGAATTGAATCATGAATCATGAATCATGAATCAAATCATGAATCATGAATCAAATCATGAATCAAGAATCATGAATCAAATCATGAATCATGAATCATGAATTGAATCATAAATCATGAATCATGAATCATGAATTGAATCATGAATCATGAATTGAATCATGATTTATGAATCGAATCATGAATTATGAATCGAATCCTGAATCCTGAATCATGATTTGAATCATGAATCATGAATGGAATCATGAATTGAATAATGAATCATGAAATGAATCATGAATCATGAATTGAATCATGAATCGAATCATGAATCATGAATCAAATCATGAATCATGAATTGAATCATGAATCATGAATCATGAATCGTGAATTGAATAATGAATTGAATCATGAATCATGAATCATGAATCATGAATCATGAATTGAATCATGAATCATGATTTGAATCATGAATCATGAATCGAATCATGAATCATGAATTGAATCATGATTCATGAATTGAATCATGAATTGAATCATGAATCATTAATCATGAATTGAATCATGAATCATGAATCGAAACATGAATCATGAATTGAATCATGAATCATGAATTGAATCATGAATCATGAATTCAATCATGAATTCAATCATGAATCATGAATCGAATCATGAATAAGGAATTTAATCATGAATCATTAATCATGAATCGTGAATTAAATCATAAATCATGAACTGAATCATGAATTGAATCATGAATCATGAAATTAATCATGAATCATGAATTGAATCATGAAATGAATCATGAATTGAATCATGAATCATGAATCAAATCATGAATCATGAATTGAATCATGAATCATGAATCAGGAATCATGAATTGAATCATGAATCATGAATCATGAATCGAATCATGAATCATGAATCGTGAATTGAATCATGAATCATTAACTGAATCATGAATTGAATCATGAATCATGAATCATGAAATGAATCTTGAATCATGAATTGTATCATGAATTGAATCATGAATCATGAATCGAATCATGAATCATGAATTCAATCATGAATCATGAATTGAATCATGAAATGAATCATGAATTGAATCATGAATCATGAATCGAATCATGAATCATGAATAATGAATTGAATCATGAATCATGAATCATGCATTCAATCATGAATCATGAATTGAATCATGAAATGAATCATGAATTGAATAATGAATCATGAATCGAATCATGAATCATGAATAATGAATTGAATCATGAATCGAATCATGAATCATGAATTAAATCATGAATCTTGAATCGAATCATGAATCATGAATCGAATCATGAATCATGAATTTAATCATGAATCATGAATCATAAAATGAATCATGAATTTAATCATGAAATGAATTATGAATCATTAACTGAATCATGAATCATGAATCTTAATTTGAATCATATATCATGAATCTTGAATCGAATCATGAATCGAATCATGAATCATGAATCGAATCATGAATTATGAATCATGAATCATGAAATGAATCATGAATCATAAATTGAATCATGAATCATGAATTTAATCATGAAATGAATTATGAATCATTATTGAATCATGATTAATGAATCATGAATCTTAATTTGAATCATAAATCATGAATCATGAATTGAATCATGAATCATGAACTGAATCATGAATTGAATCATGAATCATGAATCATGAAATGAATCATGAATTGAATCATGAATCATGAATCATGAAATGAATCATGAATCATAAATTGAATCATGAATCATGAATCATGAAATGAATCATAAATCATAAATTGAATCATGAATCATGAATCATGAAATGAATCATGAATCATAAATTGAATCATGAATCATGAATCGAATCATGAATCATGAATCGAATCATGAATCATGAATCGAATCATGAATCATGAATTGAATCATTAAATGAATCATGAATTGAATCATGAATCATGAATCATAAATTGAATCATGAATCATGAATTTAATCATGAAATGAATCATGAATTGAATCATGAATCATGAATCAAATCATGAATCATGAATTGAATCATGAATTGAATCATGAATCATGAATCATGAAATGAATCATGAATCATAAATTGAATCATGAATCATGAATCATGAAATGAATCATGAATCATAAATTGAATCATGAATCATGAATCATGAAATGAATCATGAATCGAATCATGAATCATGAATTGAATCATGAATCATGAATTGAATCATTAAATGAATCATGAATTGAATCATGAATCATGAATCAAATCATGAATCATGAATTGAATCATTAAATGAATCATGAATTGAATCATGAATCATGAATTGAATCATGAATTAAATCATTAATCATGAATCATGAAATGAATCATGAAATGAATCATGAATCATGAATTGAATCATAAATCATTAATAATGAAATTGAATCTTGAATCATGAACTAAATCATGAATTGAATCATGAATCATGAATCATGAATCAAATCATGAATCATGAATCAAATCATGAATCAAGAATCATGAATCAAATCATGAATCATGAATCATGAATTGAATCATAAATCATGAATCATGAATTGAATCATGAATCATGAAACGAATCATGAATCATGAATTGAATCATGATTTATGAATCGAATCATGAATCATGAATCGAATCCTGAATCCTGAATCATGAATTAAATCATGAATCATGAATGGAATCATGAATTGAATAATGAATAATGAAATGAATCATGAATCATGAATCATGAATTGAATCATGAATCGAATCATGAATCATGAATCAAATCATGAATCATGAATTGAATCATGAATCATGAATCATGAATCGTGAATTGAATCATGAATTGAATCATGAATCATGAATCATGAATCATGAATTGAATCATGAATCATGAATTGAATCATGAATCATGATTTGAATCATGAATCATGAATCGAATCATGAATCATGAATCGAATCATGATTCATGAATTGAATCATGAATTGAATCATGAATCATTAATCATGAATTGAATCATGAATCATGAATCGAAACATGAATCATGAATTGAATCATGAATCATGAATTGAATCATGAATTATGAATTATGAATCTAATCATGAATCATGAATCATGAATTGAATCATGAATCATGAATTCAATCATGAATTCAATCATGAATCATGAATCGAATCATGAATAAGGAATTGAATCATGAATCATTAATCATGAATCGTGAATTGAATCATAAATCATGAACTGAATCATGAATTGAATCATGAATCATGAAATTAATCATGAATCATGAATTGAATCATTAAATGAATCATGAATTGAATCATGAATCATGAATCAAATCATGAATCATGAATTGAATCATGAATCATGAATCATGAATTGAATCATGAATCATGAATCATGAATTGAATCATGAATCATGAATCGAATCATGAATCATGAATTAAATCATGAATCTTGAATCGAATCATTTATCATGAATCGAATCATGAATCATGAATTGAATCATGAAATAAATCATTAATTGAATCATGAATCATGAATCGAATCATGAATCATGAATTGAATCATGAATCGAATCATGAATCATGAATTGAATCATGAATCATGAAATGAATCATGAATTGAATCATGAATTGAATCATGAATCATGAATTGAATCATAAATCATGAATTAAGAATCTAATCATGAATCATGAATCATGAATTGAATCATGAATCGAATCATGAATCATGAATCATAAAATGAATCATGAATTGAATCATGAAATTAATTATGAATTATTAATTGAATCATGAATCATGAATCATGAATCTTAATTTGAATAATAAATCATGAATCATGAATTGAATCATGAATCATGAACTGAATCATGAATTGAATCATGAATCTTGAATCATGAAATGAATCATGAATCATGAATTGAATCATGAATCATGAATCATGAAATGAATTCAATTAATTAATTAATTAAATCATGAATTGAATCATGAATCATGAATTGAATCATTAAATGAATCATTAATTGAATCATGAATCATGAATCGAATCATGAATCATGCATTGAATCATGAATCATGAATCATGAATTGAATCATAAATGATAAATCATAAATCATGAATTGAATCATGAATCATGAAACAAATCATGAATCATGAATTGAATCATGATTTATGAATCGAATCATGAATCATGAATCATATCATGAATTATGAATCATGAATTGAATCATGAATCATGAATGGAATCATGAATCATGAATTGAATCATGAATCATGAATTGAATCATGAATCATGAATTGAATCATGAATTGAATCATTAATCATGAGTCATGAATTGAATCATAATTCATGATTTAAATCATGAATCATGAATCATGAATTGAATCATAAATCATGAATCGAATTATGAATCATGATTTAAATCATGAATCTTGAATCGAATCATGAATCATGAATTGAATCATGAATCATGAAATGAATCATGAATCTTAATTTGAATCATAAATCATGAATCATGAATTGAATCATGAATCATGAATTGAATCATGAATCATGAATCATGAAATGAATCATGAATCATGAATTGAATCATGAATCATGAATCATGAAATGAATTCAATTAATTAATTAATTCAATCATGAATTGAATCATGAATCATGAATTGAATCTTTAAATGAATCATGAATTGAATCATGAATCATGCATCAAATCATGAATCATGAATTGAATCATGAATCATGAATGGAATCATGAATTGAATCATGAATCATGAATCGAATCATGAATTGAATAATGAATCATGAAATGAATCATGAATCATGAATTGAATCATGAATCATGAATTAAACCTTTAAATGAATCATGAATTGAATCATGAATCATGCATCGAATCATGAATCATGAATTGAATCATGAATCAAGAATCATGAATCATGAATCCTGAATTGAATCATGAATCATGAATCGAATCATGAATCATGAATCAAATCATGAATCATGAATCGAATCATGAATCATGAATCAAATCATGAATCATAAATTGAATCATGAATCATGAATGGAATCATGAATTGAATCATGAATCATGAATCGAATCATGAATTGAATAATGAATCATGAAATGAATCATGAATCATGAATTGAATCATGAATCATGAATTAAACCTTTAAATGAATCATGAATTGAATCATGAATCATGCATCGAATCATGAATCATGAATTGAATCATGAATCAAGAATCATGAATCATGAATCCTGAATTGAATCATGAATCATGAATCGAATCATGAATCATGAATCAAATCATGAATCATGAATCGAATCATGAATCATGAATCAAATCATGAATCATGAATCATGAATTGAATCATGAATCATGAATCGAATCATGAATTGAATCATGAATCATGAATCATGAATCGATTCATGAATTGAATAATGAATCATGAAATGAATCATGAATCATGAATTGAATCATGAATCATGAATCGAATCATGAATCATGAATCGAATCATGAATCATGAATTAAATCATGAATCATGAATCATGAATTAAATCATGAATTGAATCATGAATCATGAATTGAATCATGAATCATGATTTGAATCATGAATCATGAATTGAATCATGAATCATGAATCGAATCATAAATCATGAATTGAATCATGAATTGAATAATGAATCATTAATCATGAAATGAATCATGAATCATGAATCGAATCATGAATCATGAATTGAATCATGAATTGAATAATGATTTATGAATCATGAATTGAATCATGAATCATGAATTGAATCATGAATCATGAATTCAATCATGAATTGAATCA
>NW_027446135.1:0-81995 GCF_038048845.1 Mixophyes fleayi | reverse complement strand
TCATGAATAGATTAATGAATGATGAATTGAATCATGAATCATGAATCATAAATTGAATCATGAATTGAATCATGAATCATGATTCGAATCATGAATAATATTATGAATCATGAATCGAATCAAGAATCATGAATTGAATCATGAATCAAAAATCATGAATTGAATCATGAATCATGAATTGAATCATGAATCATGAATCATGAATTTAATCATGAATCACGAGTCGAATCATGAATCATAAATCATGAATTGAATCATGAATCTTGAATCATGATGTGAATCATGAATCATGAATTAAATCATAAATCATGAATCATGAATTGAATCATAAATTATGAATCAATACATGATCCTGAATCATGAATTGAATCATATATCATTAATCAAATCATGAATCATGAATTGAATCATGAATCATGAATCATATATTGAATCATGAATCATGAATTGAATCATAAATCATGAATTGAATCATGAATCATGAATTGAATCATGAATCATAAATCATGAATTATGAAATGAATCATGAATCATGAATTAAATCATGAATCATGAATTGAATCATGAATCATTAGTCGAATCATGAATCATGAATCATAAATTGAACCATGAATCATTAGTCGAATCATGAATCATGAATCATAAATTGAATCACAAATCATGAATTGAATCATGAATCATGAATTGAATCATGAATCATGAATTGAATCATGAATTGAATCATGAATCATAAATTCATGAACATTGAATCATGA
Organism: Mixophyes fleayi; assembly: GCF_038048845.1. NCBI lineage: Eukaryota > Metazoa > Chordata > Amphibia > Anura > Limnodynastidae > Mixophyes > Mixophyes fleayi. The sequence continues at coordinate 81,240 of NW_027446135.1, read as the reverse complement.
ATTGAATCATGAATCATGAATCATGAATTGAATCATAAATCATGAGTCGAATCATGAATCATAAATCATGAATTGAATCATGAATCTTGAATCATGAATCTTGAATCATGAATCGAATCATGAATCATGAATTGAATCATGAATCATGAATAGAATAATGAATGATGAATTGAATCATGAATTGAATCATGAATTGAATCATGATTCGAATCATGAATCATATTATGAATCATGAATCGAATCAAGAATTATGAATTGAATCATGAATCATGAATCATGAATTGAATCATGAATCATGAATTGAATCATGAATCATGAGTCGAATCATGAATCATAAATCATGAATTGAATCATGAATCATGAGTCGAATCATGAATCATAAATCATGAATTGAATCATGAATCTTGAATCATGAATCGAATCATGAATCATGAATTGAATCATGAATCATGAATAGAATAATGAATGATGAATTGAATCATGAATCATGAATCATGAATTGAATCATGATTCGAATCATGAATCATATTATGAATCATGAATAGAATTAAGAATCATGAATTGAATCATGAATCACAAATCATGAATTGAATCATGAATCATGAATTGAATCATGAATCATGAACCATGAATTGAATCATGAATCATGAGTGGAATCATGACTCATAAATCATGAATTGAATCATGAATCTTGAATCATGATGTGAATCATGAATCAGGAATTGAATCATGAATCATAAATAATAAATTGAATCATAAATTGAATCATGAATTGAATCATGAATCATGAGTCATAAATCGGATCATGAATCATGAATTGAATCATAAAACATGAATTGAGACATGAATCATGAATCGAATTATGAATCATGAATCATGAATTGAATCATGAATCATTAATTGAATCATGAATCATTAATTGAATCATGAATCATGAAATGAGTCATGAAATGAATCATGAATCGAATCAGGAATCATGAATCATGAATTGAATCATGAATCATGAATTTAATCATGAATTATGTATTGAATAATGAATTGAATCATGAATCGAATCATGAATCATGAATCATGAATTGAATCATAAATCATGAATCATGAATCATGAATTGAATCATGAATCGAATCATGAATCATGAATCGAATCATGAATCATGAATCGAATCATGAATCATGAATCGAATCATGATTCGAATCATGAATCAGGAATCGAATCATGAATCATAAATAGAATCATGAATCACAAATCATGAATCATGAATCATAAATAGAATCATGATTCATGAATCATGAATCGAATCATGAATCGAATCATAAATCATGAATTGAATCATGAATCATTAATCGAATCATGAATTGAATCATGAATCATTAATCGAATCATGAATCATAAATTGAATCATAAATTGAATCATGAATCGAATCATGAATTGAATCATGAATCATTAATCGAATCATGAATTGAATCATGAATCATGAATCGAATCATGAATCATGAATCATGAATTGAATCCTAAATCATGAAATGAATCATGAATTGAATCATAAATTATGAATCAATACATGAATCATGAATCATGAATTGAATCATGAATCATTAATCAAATCATGAATTGAATCATGAATCATAAATCATGAATCATAAATCATGAATCATTAATTGAATCATGAATCATGAATTGAATCATGAATTATGAATCATGAATCATGAATTGAATCATGAATCATTAGTGGAATCATGAATCATAAATTGAATCATGAATCATTAGTCGAATCATGAATCATGAATCATAAGTTGAATCATGAATCATTAATCGAATCATGAATCATGAATTGAATCATGAATCATGAATTGAATCATGAATTGAATCATGAATCATGAATTGAATCATGAATCATGAATCATAAATCATGAATTGAATCATGAATCTTGAATCATGAATCGAATCATGAATCATGAATTGAATCATGAATCATGAATAGAATAATGAATCATGAATTGAATCATGAATCATGAATAGAATAATGAATGATGAATTGAATCATAAATCATGAATTGAATAATGAATTGAATCATGATTCGATTCATGAATCATATTATGAATCATGAATCGAATCAAGAATCACGAATTGAATCATAAATCACAAATCATGAATTGAATCATGAATCATGATGTGAATCATGAATCAGGAATTGAATCATGAATCATAAATAATAAATTGAATCATAAATTGAATCATGAATTGAATCATGAATTAAATCATGACTCATGAGTCATAAATCGGATCATGAATCATGAATTGAATCATAAAACATGAATTGAGACATGAATCATGAATCAAATCATGAATCAAGAAATAAATCATGAAATGAATCATGAATCGAATCATGAATCATGAATTGAATCATGAATCATGAATCGAATCATGAATCATGAATCGAATCATGAATCATGAATCGAATCATGAATCGAATCATGAAATGAATCATGAATCATTAATTTAATCATGAATTATGTATTGAATAATGAATTGAATCATGAATCTTATCATGAATCATGAATTGAATCATAAATCATGAATCATGAATCATGAATTGAATCATAAATCATGAATCATGAATTGAATCATAAATCATGAATTATGAATTGAATCATGAATTATGAATCGAATCATGAATCATGAATTGAATCATGATTCGAATCATGAATCAGGAATCGAATCATGAATCATAAATAGAATCATGAATCACAAATCATGAATCATGAATCATAAATAGAATCATGATTCATGAATCATGAATCGAATCATGAATCGAATCATAAATCATGAATTGAATCATGAATCATTAATCGAATCATGAATCGTAAATTGAATCATGAATCAAATCATGAATTGAATCATGAATTGAATAATGAATTGAATCATGAATCATGATGTCACGGGCACTAGGAGTCTTTACCCAGGGATCACCAGGTGATAAGCTTGCCAGAGCAGTATAGGTGGTAATATGGTACTCTGGTAGCAGGGTGATCACGGAACAGGAGACAGCAGATGATAGAGATGCTCAGGAAAGTCTATGACTAGCAGCACTGGTAATATATATGTAGTAATACACGAGGAACTGAATGGACAAAGGACACGTGAGGGTAGTCAGTGGTCTGCGGTAGCAAGTTGTACCACTGCTATAGTGAGGAGGAATGTCCAACAGAAACGAGGAGGTGATGAGAGTCAGCGGTCTGCGGTTAGCAAGTAGTACCGCTGTCTGGGTGAAGGAATGGAATCCAAGTGGAGGTATCCGGGGAGTCAGTGGTCTGCGTTAGCAAGTTGTACCACTGCTATGTGAGAGGATACTGGAACAGGTGACACCGGAAACAGGCATCAGTGGTCTGCCTCTAGCAAGTTGTACCACTGAATATATATGTGAGGAGGAGCACGGGGAGAAACTGCAATACAGAGGATACACGGGCACCTTGAACTTGATCCACAATGACATGCACAATATAGTAATGACTGAACAGCACTGCAATAACACAAAGTCACAGAAACTATCCGGGCAAAAGATAACACAGTCAATGATGGCAATAGTCTCAACGGATAGTAAACTCCAGAGGAGAACAACTCAGTCCAGCAAGATATGCAATACACCAGCACAGTCAATGAGAAGTATGCATACCGTGGTTCAGGAGCAGGCTGTCAGACAGGAGTGCAGAGATACCTGAACGGCTGGAGGCCGGCAGGATGCGAAGTCCCTGGAGGGTGAAGCGGTAATCAAGTAGGTGCAGCGCACAGGTAGGTAGACCAGCAGGGGAACAAATACTCAGGAAGCAGTAGTATGTAGAACTGGACTCCTGGAGGACCCTGAAGAGTAGCAATGGTCTAGACGAGATGACAGCAGTGAGGCGCAGATCCGATGCAGACTGGCGAGTAGAGACCAGCAGGAACACTGAGAAGCACGGAGAGCGGATCAGCTGCTGTAGACACGAGTAGAACTGAGGAGTAGCAGCCAGCAGGACTCTGCAGGTACACGGAGGTAGCGGATAGCAACCAGCAGGTGCAGCCACGATGAAACACGGGAGAGCAGAGCTGAGCTGGAACTGTTGAGCACGGAGGCAGCAGAGAGGAATCAGTTGTAGCAGTCTCGAGGAAACACGGGAGAGTTGAGATGAGCTGAAGACTGAAGCGCACGGAGGCAGCAGAGAGGAATCAGCCAAACAGTCACGATGAAACACAGGAGGGTTGAAGTGGTCTGAGGACTGTAGCGCGCGGAGGCAGCGGATAGGAATCAGCTAACAGTCACGATGAAACACAGCAGAGTTGAAGTGGTCTGAAGACTGTAGTGCACGGAGGCAGCGGATAGGAATCAGCTAACAGTCACGATGAAACACAGCAGAGTTGAAGTGGTCTGAAGACTGTAGTGCACGGAGGCAGCGGATAGGAATCAGCTAACAGTCACGATGAAACACAGCAGAGTTGAAGTGGTCTGAAGACTGTAGTGCACGGAGGCAGCGGATAGGAATCAGCTAACAGTCACGATGAAACACAGCAGAGTTGAAGTGGTCTGAAGACTGTAGTGCACGGAGGCAGCGGATAGGAATCAGCTAACAGTCACGATAAAACACAGCAGAGTTGAAGTGGTCTGAAGACTGTAGTGCACGGAGGCAGCGAATAGGAATCAGCTAACAGTCACGATGCAACACAGCAGAGTTGAAGTGGTCTGGAAACCACAGGAGTAGAAGTGGTCTGGAAACCACAGGAGTAGAAGTGGTCTGGAAACCACAGGAATCAGCAGGCGCTGAATACACGAGGAAACACAGGAACACCTTCAGAGGCTCATGGGGAATGAGACTCCAAGATCAGGCAACGTGGTATTGACCACAGGTGCTTAATATAGGGAGTGTTGCCTGATCAGCCAATTAAGTTAAAGGAACAGGTACTGAAGCTTTTGAAAGGGCTGCGCATGCGCAGACCCTCAGGATGGTGGACGGCCACGGTTCCTAAACATACGGGAAGAAGCACTCACAGTCTGGTGAGTGACACATGAATCATGAATCGAATCAGGAATCATGAATTGAATCATGAATCATAAATCATAAATCGGATCAAGAATCATGAATTGAATCATGAATCAAAAATCATGAATTGAATCATTAATCATCAATCATGAATTGAATCATGAATCATGAATTGAATCATGAATCACGAGTCGAATCATGAATCATAAATCATGAATTGAATCATGAATCTTGAATCATGATGTGAATCATGAATCATGAATTAAATCATAAATCATGAATCATGAATTAAATCATAAATCATGAATCATGAATTGAATCATAAATTATGAATCAATACATGATTCATGAATCATGAATCGAATCATGAATCATGAATCATGAACTGAATCCTAAATCATGAAATGAATCATAAATTGAATCATGAATCATAAATCATAAATCGGATCATGAATCATGAATTGAATCATAAAACATGAATCGAATCATGAATTGATTAATGAATCATGAATCATGAATTGAATCATGAATCGAATCATGAATCATAAATCATGAATTGAATAGTAAATCTTGAATCATGAATCGAATCATGAATCATGAATAGATTAATGAATGATGAATTGAATCATGAATCATGAATCATAAATTGAATCATGAATTGAATCATGAATCATGAATCGAATCAAGAATCATGAATTGAATCATGAATCAAAAATCATGAATTGAATCATGAATCATGAATCATGAATTGAATCATGAATCATGAATCATGAATTGAATCATGAATCACGAGTCGAATCATGAATCATAAATCATGAATTGAATCATGAATCTTGAATCATGATGTGAATCATGAATCATGAATTAAATCATAAATCATGAATCATGAATTGAATCATTAATCATGAACAATGAATCATGAATTGAATCATGAATCATGAATCATGAATTGAATCATGAATCATGAGTCGAATCATGAATCATAAATCATGAATTGAATAGTGAATCTTGAATCATGAATCGAATCATGAATCATGAATAGATTAATGAATGATGAATTGAATGATGAATCATGAATCATAAATTGAATCATGAATTGAATCATGAATCATGATTCGAATCATGAATAATATTATGAATCATGAATCGAATCAAGAATCATGAATTGAATCATGAATCAAAAATCATGAATTGAATCATGAATCATGAATCATGAATTGAATCATGAATCATGAATCATGAATTTAATCATGAATCACGAGTCGAATCATGAATCATAAATCATGAATTGAATCATGAATTGAATCATGAATCTTGAATCATGATGTGAATCATGAATCATGAATTAAATCATAAATCATGAATTGAATCATAAATTATGAATCAATACATGATTCTGAATCATGAATTGAATCATATATCATTAATCAAATCATGAATCATGAATTGAATCATGAATCATGAATCATGAATCATATATTGAATCATGAATCATGAATTGAATCATAAATCATGAATTGAATCATGAATCATGAATTGAATCATGAATCATAAATCATGAATTATGAAATGAATCATGAATCATGAATTAAATCATGAATCATGAATCATGAATTGAATCATGAATCATTAGTCGAATCATGAATCATGAATCATAAATTGAACCATGAATCATTAGTCGAATCATGAATCATGAATCATAAATTGAATCACAAATCATGAATTGAATCATGAATCATGAATTGAATCATGAATCATGAATTGAATCATGAATCATTAGTCGAATCATGAATCATGAATCATAAATTGAACCATGAATCATTAGTCGAATCATGAATCATGAATCATAAATTGAATCACAAATCATGAATTGAATCATGAATCATGAATTGAATCATGAATCATGAATTGAATCATGAATTGAATCATGAATCATAAATCATGAACAATGAATCATGAATCTTGAATCATGAATCATGAATTGAATCATGAATGATGAATTGAATCATGATTCGAATCATGAATCATTATGAATCATGAATCGAATCAAGAATTATGAATTGAATCATGAATCATGAATCATGAATTGAATCATGAATCATGAATAGAATAATGAATGATGAATTGAATCATGAATCATGAATCATGAATTGAATCATGAATTGAATCATGATTCGAATCATGAATCATATTATGAATCATGAATAGAATTAAGAATCATGAATTGAATCATGAATCACAAATCATGAATTGAATCATGAATCATGAATTGAATCATGAATCATGAACCATGAATTGAATCATGAATCATGAGTGGAATCATGACTCATAAATCATGAATTGAATCATGAATCTTGAATCATGATGTGAATCATGAATCAGGAATTGAATCATGAATCATAAATAATAAATTGAATCATAAATTGAATCATGAATTGAATCATGAATTAAATCATGAATCATGAGTCATAAATCGGATCATGAATCATGAATTGAATCATAAAACATGAATTGAGACATGAATCATGAATCGAATTATGAATCATGAATCATGAATTGAATCATGAATCATTAATTGAATCATGAATCATGAAATGAGTCATGAAATGAATCATGAATCGAATCAGGAATCATGAATCATGAATTGAATCATGAATCATGAATTTAATCATGAATTATGTATTGAATAATGAATTGAATCATGAATCGAATCATGAATCATGAATCATGAATTAAATCATAAATCATGAATCATGAATTGAATCATGAATCGAATCATGAATCATGAATCGAATCATGAATCATGAATCAGGAATCGAATCATGAATCATAAATAGAATCATGAATCACAAATCATGAATCATGAATCATAAATAGAATCATGATTCATGAATCATGAATCGAATCATGAATCGAATCATAAATCATGAATTGAATCATGAATCATTAATCGAATCATGAATTGAATCATGAATCATTAATCGAATCATGAATCATAAATTGAATCATGAATTGAATCATGAATTGAATCATGAATCATGAATCGAATCATGAATCATGAATCATGAATTGAATCCTAAATCATGAAATGAATCATGAATTGAATCATAAATTATGAATCAATACATGAATCATGAATCATGAATTGAATCATGAATCATTAATCAAATCATGAATTGAATCATGAATCATAAATCATGAATCATAAATCATAAATCATTAATTGAATCATGAATCATGAATTGAATCATAAATTATGAATCAATACATGATTCTGAATCATGAATTGAATCATATATCATTAATCAAATCATGAATCATGAATTGAATCATGAATCATGAATCATGAATCATATATTGAATCATGAATTGAATCATAAATCATGAATTGAATCATGAATCATGAATTGAATCATGAATCATAAATCATGAATTATGAAATGAATCATGAATCATGAATTAAATCATGAATCATGAATCATGAATTGAATCATGAATCATGAATCATAAATTGAACCATGAATCATTAGTCGAATCATGAATCATGAATCATAAATTGAATCACAAATCATGAATTGAATCATGAATCATGAATTGAATCATGAATCATAAATCATGAACAATGAATCATGAATTGAATCATGAATCATGAATTGAATCATAAATCATGAGTCGAATCATGAATCATAAATCATGAATTGAATCATGAATCTTGAATCATGAATCTTGAATCATGAATCGAATCATGAATCATGAATTGAATCATGAATCATGAATAGAATAATGAATGATGAATTGAATCATGAATTGAATCATGAATTGAATCATGATTCGAATCATGAATCATATTATGAATCATGAATCGAATCAAGAATTATGAATTGAATCATGAATCATGAATCATGAATTGAATCATGAATCATGAATTGAATCATGAATCATGAGTCGAATCATGAATCATAAATCATGAATTGAATCATGAATCTTGAATCATGAATCGAATCATGAATCATGAATTGAATCATGAATCATGAATAGAATAATGAATGATGAATTGAATCATGAATCATGAATCATGAATTGAATCATGAATTGAATCATGATTCGAATCATGAATCATATTATGAATCATGAATAGAATTAAGAATCATGAATTGAATCATGAATCACAAATCATGAATTGAATCATGAATCATGAATTGAATCATGAATCATGAATTGAATCATGAATCATGAGTGGAATCATGACTCATAAATCATGAATTGAATCATGAATCTTGAATCATGATGTGAATCATGAATCAGGAATTGAATCATGAATCATAAATAATAAATTGAATCATAAATTGAATCATGAATTGAATCATGAATTAAATCATGAATCATGAGTCATAAATCGGATCATGAATCATGAATTGAATCATAAAACATGAATTGAGACATGAATCATGAATCGAATTATGAATCATGAATCATGAATTGAATCATGAATCATTAATTGAATCATGAATCATGAAATGAGTCATGAAATGAATCATGAATCGAATCAGGAATCATGAATCATGAATTAAATCATGAATCATGAATTTAATCATGAATTATGTATTGAATAATGAATTGAATCATGAATCGAATCATGAATCATGAATCATGAATTGAATCATAAATCATGAATCATGAATTGAATCATGAATCGAATCATGAATCATGAATCGAATCATGAATCATGAATCGAATCATGAATCATGAATCGAATCATGATTCGAATCTTGAATCAGGAATCGAATCATGAATCATAAATAGAATCATGAATCACAAATCATGAATCATGAATCATAAATAGAATCATGATTCATAAATCATGAATCGAATCATGAATCGAATCATAAATCATGAATTGAATCATGAATCATTAATCGAATCATGAATTGAATCATGAATCATTAATCGAATCATGAATCATAAATTGAATCATGAATCGAATCATGAATTGAATCATGAATCATTAATCGAATCATGAATTGAATCATGAATCATGAATCGAATCATGAATCATGAATCATGAATTGAATCCTAAATCATGAAATGAATCATGAATTGAATCATAAATTATGAATCAATACATGAATCATGAATCATGAATTGAATCATGAATCATAAATCATAAATCATTAATTGAATCATGAATCATGAATTGAATCATGAATTATGAATCATGAATCATGAATTAAATCATGAATCATTAGTCGAATCATGAATCATAAATTGAATCATGAATCATTAGTCGAATCATGAATCATAAATTGAATCATGAATCATTAGTCGAATCATGAATCATGAATCATAAGTTGAATCATGAATCATTAATCGAATCATGAATCATGAATTGAATCATGAATCATGAATTGAATCATGAATTGAATCATGAATCATGAATCATAAATCATGAATTGAATCATGAATCTTGAATCATGAATCGAATCATGAATCATGAATTGAATCATGAATAGAATAATGAATGATGAATTGAATCATAAATCATGATTCGAATCATGAATCATATTATGAATCATGAATCGAATCAAGAATCACGAATTGAATCATAAATCACAAATCATGAATTGAATCATGAATCTTGAATCATGATGTGAATCATGAATCAGGAATTGAATCATGAATCATAAATAATAAATTGAATCATAAATTGAATCATGAATTGAATCATGAATTAAATCATGACTCATGAGTCCTAAATCGGATCATGAATCATGAATTGAATCATAAAACATGAATTGAGACATGAATCATGAATCAAATCATGAATCAAATCATGAATCATGAATCAAGAAATAAATCATGAAATGAATCATGAATCATGAATCATGAATTGAATCATGAATCATGAATCGAATCATGAATCATGAATCGAATCATGAATCATGAATCGAATCATGAATCGAATCATGAATCATGAATCGAATCATGAATTTAATCATGAATTATGTATTGAATAATGAATTGAATCATGAATCTTATCATGAATCATGAATTGAATCATAAATCATGAATCATGAATCATGAATTGAATCATAAATCATGAATCATGAATTGAATCATAAATCATGAATTATGAATTGAATCATGAATTATGAATCGAATCATGAATCATGAATTGAATCATGATTCGAATCATGAATCAGGAATCGAATCATGAATCGAATCATAAATCATGAATTGAATCATGAATCATTAATCGAATCATGAATCGTAAATTGAATCATGAATCATTAATCGAATCATGAATTGAATAATGAATTGAATCATGAATCATGATGTCACGGGCACTAGGAGTCTTTACCCAGGGATCACCAGGTGATAAGCTTGCCAGAGCAGTATAGGTGGTAATATGGTACTCTGGTAGCAGGGTGATCACGGAACAGGAGACAGCAGATGATAGAGATGCTCAGGAAAGTCTATGACTAGCAGCACTGGTAATATATATGTAGTAATACACGAGGAACTGAATGGACAAAGGACACGTGAGGGTAGTCAGTGGTCTGCGGAGCAAGTTGTACCACTGCTATAGTGAGGAGGAATGTCCAACAGAAACGAGGAGGTGATGAGAGTCAGCGGTCTGCGGTTAGCAAGTAGTACCGCTGTCTGGGTGAAGGAATGGAATCCAAGTGGAGGTATCCGGGGAGTCAGTGGTCTGCGTTAGCAAGTTGTACCACTGCTATGTGAGAGGATACTGGAACAGGTGACACCGGAAACAGGCATCAGTGGTCTGCCTCTAGCAAGTTGTACCACTGAATATATATGTGAGGAGGAGCACGGGGAGAAACTGCAATACAGAGGATACACGGGCACCTTGAACTTGATCCACAATGACATGCACAATATAGTAATGACTGAACAGCACTGCAATAACACAAAGTCACAGAAACTATCCGGGCAAAAGATAACACAGTCAATGATGGCAATAGTCTCAACGGATAGTAAACTCCAGAGGAGAACAACTCAGTCCAGCAAGATATGCAATACACCAGCACAGTCAATGAGAAGTATGCATACCGTGGTTCAGGAGCAGGCTGTCAGACAGGAGTGCAGAGATACCTGAACGGCTGGAGGCCGGCAGGATGCGAAGTCCCTGGAGGGTGAAGCGGTAATCAAGTAGGTGCAGCGCACAGGTAGGTAGACCAGCAGGGGAACAAATACTCAGGAAGCAGTAGTATGTAGAACTGGACTCCTGGAGGACCCTGAAGAGTAGCAATGGTCTAGACGAGATGACAGCAGTGGGGCGCAGATCCGATGCAGACTGGCGAGTAGAGACCAGCAGGAACACTGAGAAGCACGGAGAGCGGATCAGCTGCTGTAGACACGAGTAGAACTGAGGAGTAGCAGCCAGCAGGACTCTGCAGGTACACGGAGGTAGCAGATAGCAACCAGCAGGTGCAGCCACGATGAAACACGGGAGAGCAGAGCTGAGCTGGAACTGTTGAGCACGGAGGCAGCAGAGAGGAATCAGTTGTAGCAGTCTCGAGGAAACACGGGAGAGTTGAGATGAGCTGAAGACTGAAGCGCACGGAGGCAGCAGAGAGGAATCAGCCAAACAGTCACGATGAAACACAGGAGGGTTGAAGTGGTCTGAGGACTGTAGTGCGCGGAGGCAGCGGATAGGAATCAGCTAACAGTCACGATGAAACACAGCAGAGTTGAAGTGGTCTGAAGACTGTAGTGCACGGAGGCAGCGGATAGGAATCAGCTAACAGTCACGATGAAACACAGCAGAGTTGAAGTGGTCTGAAGACTGTAGTGCACGGAGGCAGCGGATAGGAATCAGCTAACAGTCACGATGAAACACAGCAGAGTTGAAGTGGTCTGAAGACTGTAGTGCACGGAGGCAGCGGATAGGAATCAGCTAACAGTCACGATGAAACACAGCAGAGTTGAAGTGGTCTGTAGACTGTAGTGCACGGAGGCAGCGAATAGGAATCAGCTAACAGTCACGATGCAACACAGCAGAGTTGAAGTGGTCTGGAAACCACAGGAGTAGAAGTGGTCTGGAAACCACAGGAGTAGAAGTGGTCTGGAAACCACAGGAATCAGCAGGCGCTGAATACACGAGGAAACACAGGAACACCTTCAGAGGCTCATGGGGAATGAGACTCCAAGATCAGGCAACGTGGTATTGACCACAGGTGCTTAATATAGGGAGTGTTGCCTGATCAGCCAATTAAGTTAAAGGAACAGGTACTGAAGCTTTTGAAAGGGCTGCGCATGCGCAGACCCTCAGGATGGTGGACGGCCACGGTTCCTAAACATACGGGAAGAAGCACTCACAGTCTGGTGAGTGACACATGAATCATGAATCGAATCAGGAATCATGAATCGAATCAGGAATCATAAATCATGAATTAAATCATGAATCATAAATCATAAATCGGATCAAGAATCATGAATTGAATCATGAATCAAAAATCATGAATTGAATCATTAATCATCAATCATGAATTGAATCATGAATCACGAGTCGAATCATGAATCATAAATCATGAATTGAATCATGAATCTTGAATCATGATGTGAATCATGAATCATGAATTAAATCATAAATCATGAATCATGAATTAAATCATAAATCATGAATCATGAATTGAATCATTAATCATCAATCATGAATTGAATCATGAATCACGAGTCGAATCATGAATCATAAATCATGAATTGAATCATGAATCTTGAATCATGATGTGAATCATGAATCATGAATTAAATCATAAATCATGAATCATGAATTAAATCATGAATCATAAATCATGAATTGAATCATGAATCTTGAATCATGATGTGAATCATGAATCATGAATCAAATCATGAATCATGAATTGAATCATGAATTATGAATCATGAATCATTAATTGAATCATGAATCATGAATCATGAATTGAATCATGAATCATGAATCATGAATTGAATCATGAATCATGAATCATGAATTGAATCATGAATCATGAATCATGAAATGAATCATGAATCATGAATCATGAATTGAATCATGAATCATTAGTCGAATCATGAATCATGAATCATAAATTGAATCATGAATCATTAATCGAATCATGAATCATGAATCATTAATCGAATCATGAATCATGAATTGAATCATGAATCATAAATTGAATCATAAAACATGAATCGAATCATGAATCATGAATTGAATCATGAATTGAATCATGAATCATGAATTGAATCATGAATCATGAACAATGAATCATGAATTGAATCATGAATCATGAATTGAATCATGAATCATGAGTCGAATCATGAATCATGAGTCGAATCATGAATCATAAATCATGAACTGAATAGTGAATCATGAATTGAATCATGAATAATGAATAATGAATCATGAATCATGAATTGTATAATCATGAATCATGAATCATGAATTATGAAATGAATCATTAATCATGAATTAAATCATGAATCATGAATCATGAATTGAATCATGAATCATTAGTCGAATCATGAATCATGAATCATAAATTGAATCATCAATCATTAATCGAATCATGAATTGAATCATGAATCATGAATCATGATTTGAATCATGAATCACAAATCATGAATTGAATCACGAATCATGAATTGAATCATGAATCATGAATTGAATCATGAATCATGAATTGAATCATGAATCATGAATTGAATCATGAATCATGAACAATGAATCATGAATTGAATCATGAATTGAATCATGAATCATGAGTCGAATCATGAATCATAAATCATGAATTGAATCATGAAACTTGAATCATGAATCATGAATTGAATCATGAATCATGAATACAATAATGAATGATTAATTGAATCATGAATCATGAATCATGAATTGAATCATGAATTAAATCATGAATTGAATCATGAATCATTAATCGAATCATGAATTGTATCATGAATCATGAATTGAATCATGAATCATGAATAGAATCATGAATCATGAATCATGAACTGAATCCTAAATCATGAAATGAATCATAAATTGAATCATGAATCATAAATTGAATCATAAATCATAAATCGGATCATGAATCATGAATCGGATCATGAATCATGAATCGAATCATGAATCATGAATTGAATCATGAATCATGAATTGAATCATAAAACATGAATCGAATCATGAATCATGAATTGAATAATGAATTGAATCATGAATCATGAATTGAATCATTAATCATGAACAATGAATTGAATCATGAATCATGAATCATGAATTGAATAGTGAATCTTGAATCATGAATCATGAATAGATTAATGAATGATGAATTGAATCATAAATCAAGAATCATAAATTGAATCATGAATTGAATCATGAATCATGATTCGAATCATGAATCATATTATGAATCATGAATCGAATCAAGAATCATGAATTGAATCATGAATCAAAAATCATAAATTTAATCATGAATCATGAATCATGAATTGAATCATGAATCATGAATCACGAGTCGAATCATGAATCATAAATCATGAATTGAATCATGAATCTTGAATCATGATGTGAATCATGAATCATGAATTAAATCATAAATCATGAATCATGAATTGAATCATAAATTATGAATCAATACATGATTCATGAATTGAATCATGAATCATTAATTAAATCATGAATCATTAATTAAATCATGAATCATGAATTGAATCATGAATCATGAATTGAATCATGAATCATGAATTGAATCATGAATCATGAATCATGAATTATGAAATGAATCATGAATCATGAATTATGAAATGAATCATGAATCATGAATTATGAAATGAATCATGAATCATGAATTATGAAATGAATCATGAATCATGAATTAAATCATGAATCATGAATCATGAATTAAATCATGAATCATGAATTAAATCATGAATCATGAATTGAATCATGAATCATGAATTGAATCATGAATCATGAATCACAAATCATGAATTGAATTATGAATCATGAATTGAATCATGAATTGAATCATGAATCATGAACAATGAATCATGAATTGAATCATGAATCATGAATTGAATCATGAATCATGAATCATGAATTGAATCATGAATCATGAGTCGAATCATGAATCATAAATCATGAATTGAATCATGAATCTTCATTCATGAATCTTGAACCATGAATCGAATCATGAATCATGAATTGAATCATGAATCATGAATAGAATAATGAATGATGAATTGAATCATGAATTGAATCATGATTCGAATCATGAATCATATTATGAATCATGAATCGAATCAAGAATCATGAATTGAATCATGAATCACGAATCATGAATTGAATCATGAATCATGAATCATGAATTGAATCATGAATCTTGAATCATGATGTGAATCATGAATCAGGAATTGAATCATGAATCATAAATAATAAATTGAATCATGAATTGAATCATGAATTAAATCATGAATCATGAGTCATAATCGGATTATGAATCATGAATTGAATCATAAAACATGAATTGAGACATGAATCATGAATCGAATTATGAATCATGAATCATGAATTGAATCATGAATCATGAATCATGAAATGAGTCATGAAATGAATCATGAATCGAATCAGGAATCATGAATCATGAATTGAATCATGAATCATGAATTTAATCATGAATTATGTATTGAATAATGAATTGAATAATGAATTGAATCATGAATCGAATCATGAATCGAATCATGAATCATGAATCGAATCATGAACCATGAATCAGGAATCGAATCATGAATCATAAATAGAATCATGAATCACAAATCATGAATCATGAATCATAAATAGAATCATGTTTCATGAATCGAATCATGAATCGAATCATAAATCATTAATCATGAATCATAAATTGAATCATGAATCGAATCATGAATTGAATCATGAATCATTAATCGAATCATGA
This sequence comes from Mixophyes fleayi, assembly GCF_038048845.1. Classification (NCBI taxonomy): domain Eukaryota; kingdom Metazoa; phylum Chordata; class Amphibia; order Anura; family Limnodynastidae; genus Mixophyes; species Mixophyes fleayi. Next base: position 64,271 of record NW_027446135.1, on the reverse strand, counting down.
ATTGAATCATGAATCATGAATCGAATCATGAATTGAATCATGAATCATGAATCGAATCATGAATCATGAATTGAATCCTAAATCATGAAATGAATCATGAATTGAATCATAAATCATGAAATGAATCATGAATTGAATCATAAATTATGAATCAATACATGAATCATGAATCGAATCATGAATTGAATCATGAATCATTAATCGAATCATGAATTGAATCATGACTCATGAATCGAATCATGAATTGAATCATGAATCATGAATCGAATCATGAATCATGAATTGAATCCTAAATCATGAAATGAATCATGAATTGAATCATAAATTATGAATCAATACATGAATCATGAATCATGAATTGAATCATGAATCATTAATCAAATCATGAATTGAATCATGAATCATAAATCATGAATCATAAATCATGAATCATTAATTGAATCATGAATCATGAATTGAATCATGAATCATGAATCATGAATTGAATCATGAATTATAAATCATGAATCATGAATTGAATCATGAATCATTAGTCGAATCATGAATCATAAATTGAATCATGAATCATTAGTCGAATCATGAATCATAAGTTGAATCATGAATCATTAATCGAATCTTGAATCATGAATTGAATCATGAATCATGAATTGAATCATGAATTGAATCATGAATCATGAATTGAATCATGAATCATAAATCATGAATTAAATCATGAATCTTGAATCATGAATCGAATCATGAATCATGAATTGAATCATGAATCATGAATAGAATAATGAATAATGAATTGAATCATAAATCATGAATTGAATCATGAATTGAATCATGATTCGAATCATGAATCATATTATGAATCATGAATCGAATCAAGAATCATGAATTGAATCATAAATCACAAATCATGAATTGAATCATGAATCATGAATCATGAATTGAATCATGAATCATGAGTCGAATCATGAATCATAAATCATGAATTGAATCATGAATCAGGAATTGAATCATGAATCATGAATAATAAATTGAATCATGAATTAAATCATGAATCATGAGTCATAAATCGGATCATGAATCATAAATTGAATCATAAAACATGAATTGAGACATGAATCATGAATCAAATCATGAATCATGAATCATGAAATAAATCATGAAATGAATCATGAATCGAATCAGGAATCATGAATCATGAATTGAATCATGAATCATGAATTGAATCATGAATCATGAATCGAATCATGAATCATGAATCGAATCATGAATCGAATCATGAATCATGAATTGAATAATGAAATGAATCATGAATCATGAATTTAATCATGAATTATGTATTGAATAATGAATTGAATCATGAATCGAATCATGAATCATGAATTGAATCATAAATCATGAATCATGAATTGAATCATAAATCATGAATTATGAATTGAATCATGAATCATGAATTATGAATTGAATCATGAATTATGAATCGAATCATGAATCATGAATTGAATCATGATTCGAATCATGAATCAGGAATCGAATCATGAATCATAAATAGAATCATGAATCATGAATCATAAATAGGATCATGATTCATGAATCATGAATCGAATCATGAATCGAATCATAAATCATGAATCATGAATTGAATCATGAATCATTAATTGAATCATGAATCGTAAATTGAATCATGAATCAAATCATGAATTGAATCATGAATCATGATGTCACGGGCACTAGGAGTCTTTACCCAGGGATCACCAGGTGATAAGCTTGCCAGAGCAGTATAGGTGGTAATATGGTACTCTGGTAGCAGGGTGATCACGGAACAGGAGACAGCAGATGATAGAGATGCTCAGGAAAGTCTATGACTAGCAGCACTGGTAATATATATGTAGTAATACACGAGGAACTGAATGGACAAAGGACACGTGAGGGTAGTCAGTGGTCTGCGGAGCAAGTTGTACCACTGCTATAGTGAGGAGGAATGTCCAACAGAAACGAGGAGGTGATGAGAGTCAGCGGTCTGCGGTTAGCAAGTAGTACCGCTGTCTGGGTGAAGGAATGGAATCCAAGTGGAGGTATCCGGGGAGTCAGTGGTCTGCGTTAGCAAGTTGTACCACTGCTATGTGAGAGGATACTGGAACAGGTGACACCGGAAACAGGCATCAGTGGTCTGCCTCTAGCAAGTTGTACCACTGAATATATATGTGAGGAGGAGCACGGGGAGAAACTGCAATACAGAGGATACACGGGCACCTTGAACTTGATCCACAATGACATGCACAATATAGTAATGACTGAACAGCACTGCAATAACACAAAGTCACAGAAACTATCCGGGCAAAAGATAACACAGTCAATGATGGCAATAGTCTCAACGGATAGTAAACTCCAGAGGAGAACAACTCAGTCCAGCAAGATATGCAATACACCAGCACAGTCAATGAGAAGTATGCATACCGTGGTTCAGGAGCAGGCTGTCAGACAGGAGTGCAGAGATACCTGAATGACTGGAGGCCGGCAGGATGCGAAGTCCCTGGAGGGTGAAGCGGTAATCAAGTAGGTGCAGCGCACAGGTAGGTAGACCAGCAGGGGAACAAATACTCAGGAAGCAGTAGTATGTAGAACTGGACTCCTGGAGGACCCTGAAGAGTAGCAATGGTCTAGACGAGATGAAAGCAGTGAGGCGCAGATCCGATGCAGACTGGCGAGTAGAGACCAGCAGGAACACTGAGAAGCACGGAGAGCGGATCAGCTGCTGTAGACACGAGTAGAACTGAGGAGTAGCAGCCAGCAGGACTCTGCAGGTACAAGGAGGTAGCGGATAGCAACCAGCAGGTGCAGCCACGATGAAACACGGGAGAGCAGAGCTGAGCTGGAACTGTTGAGCACGGAGAGCAGCAGATAGGAATCAGTTGTAGCAGTCTCGAGGAAACACGGGAGAGTTGAGATGAGCTGAAGACTGAAGCGCACGGAGGCAGCAGAGAGGAATCAGCCAAACAGTCACGATGAAACACAGGAGGGTTGAAGTGGTATGAGGACTGTAGTGCACGGAGGCAGCGGATAGGAATCAGCTAACAGTCACGATGAAACACAGCAGAGTTGAAGTGGTCTGAAGACTGTAGTGCACGGAGGCAGCGGATAGGAATCAGCTAACAGTCACGATGAAACACAGCAGAGTTGAAGTGGTCTGAAGACTGTAGTGCACGGAGGCAGCGAATAGGAATCAGCTAACAGTCACGATGCAACACAGCAGAGTTGAAGTGGTCTGGAAACCACAGGAGTAGAAGTGGTCTGGAAACCACAGGAATCAGCAGGCGCTGAATACACGAGGAAACACAGGAACACCTTCAGAGGCTCATGGGGAATGAGACTCCAAGATCAGGCAACGTGGTATTGACCACAGGTGCTTAATATAGGGAGTGTTGCCTGATCAGCCAATTAAGTTAAAGGAACAGGTACTGAAGCTTTTGAAAGGGCTGCGCATGCGCAGACCCTCAGGATGGTGGACGGCCACGGTTCCTAAACATACGGGAAGAAGCACTCACAGTCTGGTGAGTGACACATGAATCATGAATCGAATCATGAATCATGAATCATGAATTGAATCATGAATCATAAATCATAAATCGGATCATGAATCATGAATTGAATCATAAAACATGAATCAAATCATGAATCATGAATCATGAATCGAATCATGAAGTGAATCATGAATCATGAATCATGAATTGAATCATGAATCATGAATTTAATCATGAATCATGAATTTAATCATGAATTGAATCATGAATCATTAATTGAATCATGAATCATGAATTATAAAATGAATCATGAATCATAAATTGAATCATGAATCATGAATCATGAATCATGAATTGAATCATGAATCATGAATCATGAATTGAATCATAATTCATGAATTATGAAATGAATCATGAATCATGAATTAAATCATGAATCATGAATCATGAATTATAAAATGAATCATGAATCATAAATTGAATCATGAATCATGAATCATGAATCATGAATTGAATCATGAATCATGAATCATGAATTGAATCATAATTCATGAATTATGAAATGAATCATGAATCATGAATTAAATCATGAATCATGAATCATGAATTAAATCATGAATCATGAATCATGAATCATGAATTGAATCATAATTCATGAATCATGAATTGAATCATGAATCATGAATTATAAAATGAATCATGAATCACAAATCATGAATCATGAATCATAAATAGAATCATGATTCATGAATCGAATCATGAATCGAATCATAAATCATGAATCTTGAATTGAATAATGAATCATTAATCGAATCATGAATCAAATTGAATCATGAATCGAATCATGAATTGAATCATAAATTATGAATCAATACATGAATCATGAATTGAATCATGAATCATGAATCATGAATTAAATCATGAATCATGAATTGAATCATGAATTAAATCATGAATCATGAATTGAATCATGAATCATGAATCATGAATTGAATCATGAATCATGAATCATGAATTGAATCATGAATCATGAATTGAATCATGAATCATGAATCATGAATTAAATTATGAATCATGAATCATGAATTATGAAATGAATCATGAATCATGATTCATGAATTGAATCATGAATCATGATTCATGAATTGAATCATGAATCATTAGTCGAGTCATGAATCATGAATCATAAATTGAATCATGAATCATTAGTCGAATCATGAATCATGAATCATAAATTGAATCATGAATCATTAATCAAATCATGAATGATGAATTGAATCATGAATCATGATTTGAATCATGAATCACAAATCATGAATTGAATCATGAATCATGAATTGAATCATGAATCATGAATTGAATCATGAATTGAATCATGAATCATGAATTGAATCATGAATCATAAATCATGAATCATGAATTGAATCATGAATCATGAGTCGAATCATGAATCATAAATCATAAATAGAATCATGAATCATGAATTGAAACATGAATCATGAATAGAATAATGAATCATGAATCGAATCATGAATTGAATCATGAATCATGAATTGAATCCTAAATTATGAAATGAATCATGAATTGAATCATGAATCATAAATCGGATCATGAATCATGAATCATAATTCATGAATTGAATCATGAAGCGAATCATAAATTCAATCATGAATCATGAATCATGAATCGAATCATGAATCATGAATTGAATCATGAATCAGGAATCGAATCATGAATCATGAATCATGAATTTAATCATGAATTATGTATTGAATCATGAATTGAATCATGAATCGAATCATGAATCATGAATTGAATCATAAATCATGAATCATGAATTGAAACATGAATTGAATCATGAATCGAATCATGAATCATTAATCGAATCATGAATCATGAATTGAATCATGAATTGAATCATAAATCATGAATCATGAATTGAATCATGAATTGAATCATGAATCATGAATAGAATAATGAATTATGAATTGAATCATGAATCATGAATCATGAATTGAATCATGAATTGAATCATGATTCGAATCATGAATCATATTATGAATCATGAATCAAATCAAGAATCATGAATTGAATCATGAATCACAAATCATGAATTGAATCATGAATCATGAATCATGAATTGAATCATGAATCAGGAATTGAATCATGAATCATAAATAATAAATTGAATCATAAATTGAATCATGAATTAAATCATGAATCATGAGTCATAAATCGGATCATGAATCATGAATTGAATCATAAAACATGAATTGAGACATGAATCATGAATCGAATCATGAATCATGAATTGAATCATGAATCATTAATTAAATCATAAATCATGAATCAAATCATGAATCATGAATCATGAAATGAGTCATGAAATGAGTCATGAATCGAATCAGGAATCATGAATCATGAATTGAATCATGAATCGAATCATGAATCATAAATCGAATCATGAATCATGAATTGAATCATGAAATTAATCATGAATTATGTATTGAATAATGAATTGAATCATGAATCGAATCATGATCCATGAATCATGAATTGAATCATAAATCATGAATCATGAATCATGAATTGAATCATAAATCATGAATCGAATCATGAATCATGAATTGAATCATGATTCGAATCATGAATCAGGAATTGAATCATGAATCATAAATAGAATCATTAATCACAAATCATGAATCATGAATCATAAATAGAATCATGATTCATGAATCATGAATCGAATCATGAATCGAATCATAAATCATAAATCATGAATCATGAATTGAATCATGAATCGAATCATGAATCATAAATTGAATCATGAATCGAATCATGAATTGAATCATGAATCATTAATCGAATCATGAAATGAATCATGAATCATGAATTAAATCATGAATCATGAATCATGAATCATGAATTGAATCCTAAATCATGAAATGAATCATGAATTGAATCATAAATTATGAATCAATACATGAATCATGAATTGAATCATGAATCATGAATCAAATCATGAATCATGAATTGAATCATGAATCATGAATTGAATCATGAATCATGAATTGAATCATGAATCATGAATCATGAATTGAATCATGAATCATGAATCATGAATTGAATCATGAATCATGAATTATGAAATGAATCATGAATCATGAATTAAATTATGAATCATGAATCATGAATTATGAAATGAGTCATGAATCATGATTCATGAATTGAATCATGAATCATTAGTCGAGTCATGAATCATGAATCATAAATTGAATCATGAATCATTAGTCGAATCATGAATCATGAATCATAAATTGAATCATGAATCATTAATCAAATCATGAATCATGAATTGAATCATGAATCATAATTTGAATCATGAATCATGAATTGAATCATGAATCATGAATCGAATCATGAATCATAAAATGAATAATGAATCATGAATTGAATCACAAATCATGAATTGAATCATGAATCATGAATCATGAATTGAATCATTAATCATGAATTGAATCATGAATCATGAATTACAAATCATGAATTGAATCATGAATCATAAAATGAATAATGAATCATGAATTGAATCATTAATCATGAATTGAATCATGAATCATGAATTGAATCATGAATTACAAATCATGAATTGAATCATGAATCATGAATCATGAATCATGAATTGAATCACGAATCATAAATCATGAATTGAATCATGAATCATGAAATGAATCATGAAACATGAATCGAATCATGAACCATGAATCATGAATTGAATCATGAATCGAATCATGAATCATGAATTGAATCATGAATCATGAATCATGAATTGAATCATGAATCATGAATCATGAATCATTAATCGAATCATAAATTGAATCATAAATCATAAATAGAATCATGAATCACAAATCATGAATTGAATTATGAATTGAATCATAAATTGAATCATGAATCAAGTATCGAATCATGAATCATGAATTGAATCATGAATCATGAATTTAATTATGAATCACAAATCATGAATTGAATCATGAATCATGAATCATGAATCATGAATCGAATCATGAATCATGAGTTGAATCATGAATCATAAATCATGAATTGAATCATGAATCATGAATCATGAATTGAACCATGAATCATGAATCATGAATTGAATCATAAATCATGAATCAAATCATAAATCATGAATTGAATCATGAATCATGAAATGAATCATGAAACATGAATCAAATCATGAACCATGAAATGAATCATGAAACATGAATCGAATCAGGAAACATGAATCGAATCATGAACCATGAATCATGAATTGAATCATGAATCATGAATTGAATCATGAATCGAATCATGAATTGAATCATGAATCGAATCATGAATCATGAATTGAATCATGAATTGAATCATGAATCATGAATCATGAATCATGAATTGAATCTTGAATTGAATCATGAAACATGAATTGAATTATGAATTGAATCATGAAACATGAATTGAATCATGAATTGAATCATGAAACATGAATTGAATCATGAATTGAGTCATGAATCATGAATTGAATCCTAAATCATGAAATGAGTCATGAATCATGAATCATGAATTGAATCAAGAATCGAATCATAATTTGAATCATGTGTCATGAATCATGAAATGAATCATTAAATGAATCATGAATCATGAATCATGAAACATAAATTGAATCATAAATCATGAAATGAATCATGAATTGAATCATAAAACATGAATCGAATCATGAATCCTAAATTGAATCATGAAATGAATCATGAATTTAATCATCAATTATGTATTGAATCATGAATTGAATCATGAATCATGAATCATGAATTGAATCATAAATAATGAATCATGAATCATGAATTTAATCATGAATCATGAATCGAATCATGAATCATTAATTGAATCATAAAACATGAATTGAGACATGAATCATGAATTGAATCATGAATCATGAATTGAATCATGAATCATGAATTGAATCATAAATAATGAATCATGAATCATGAATTTAATCATGAATCGAATCATGAATCATTAATCGAATCATGAATCATGAATTGAATCATGAATCATGAATTGAATGATGAATCATGAATTGAATGATGAATCATGAATCAAATCATGAATCATGAATCATGAATTGAATCATGATTCATGAATCATGAATCGAATCATGAATCAAGAATCGAATCATGAATCAAGAATCATGAATCAAATCATGAATCATGAATCATGAATCGAATCATGAATCATGAATTGAATCATGAATCATGAATTGAATCATGAATCATTAATCGAATCATGAATCATTAATCGAATCATGAATCCTAAATCGGATCATGAATCATGAATTGAATCATAAAACATGAATTGAGACATGAATCATGAATCATGAATCATGAAATGAATCATGAAATGAATTATGAATCGAATCAGGAATCATGAATCAGGAATCATGAATCATGAATCGAATCATGAATCATTAATTGAATCATGAATCATGAATTGAATCATGAATGATGAATTGAATGATGAATCATGAATCAAATCATGATTCCTGAATCATGAATCGAATCATGAATCAAGAATCATGAATCAAATCATGAATCATGAATCATGAATCATGAATCGAATGATGAATCATGAATCGAATCATGAATCATGAATCATGAATTGAATCATGAATCATTAATCGAATCATGAATCATGAATCATTAATCGAATCATGAATCGAATCATGAATCATGAATCATGAATTGGTCCATGAATCATGAATTGAATCATAAATCATGAATCATGAATCGAAATATGAATTATGATCATGAAATAAATCATGAATCATGAATTGAATCATGAATCATGAGTCATGAATGAATCATGAATCATGAATTGAATCATGAATCATGAATTGAATCATGAATTATGAATGAATAATAAATCATGAATTGAATCATGAATCATGAATTGAATCATGAATTATGAATCAAATCATGAATCATGAATCATGAATTGAATCATGAATCATTAATTGAATCATGAATCATGAACTGAATCATGAATCATGAATTAAATTGAATCATGATTCATGAATCATGAATCGAATCATGAATCAAATCATGAATTGAATCATGAATCATTAATTGAATCATGAATTGAATTTAATCATGATTCATGAATCATGAATTGAATCATGAATCATGAAACATGAATTGAATCATGAATCATGAATCGAATCATGAATCGAATCATAAATTATGAATCATGAATCATTAATTGAATCATGAATCATGAATTGAATCATGAATTGAATCATGAATCATGAATTATGAAATGAATCATGAATCATAAATTATGAAATGAATCATGAATCATGAACCATGAATTGAATCATGAATCATGAATTATGAAATGAATCATGAATCATGAATTAAATCATGAATCATGAATTGAATCATGAATCATGAATCATGAATTGACTCATGAATCATGAGTCGAATCATGAATCATGAATCGAATCAAGAATCATAAATCATGAATTGAATCATGAATCTTGAATCATGAATCGAATCATGATTTATGAATCATGAATCATGAATCGAATCATGAATCATGAATCGAATCATGAATCATAAATCGAATCATGAATCATGAATCATGAATTGAATCCTAAATCATGAAATGAATCATGATTTGAGTCATGAATCACGAATCATAAATCGGATCATGAATCATGAATTGAATCATAAAACATGAATCGAATCATGAATCATGAATCTTGAATTGAATCGTGAATCATGAATCGAATCATAAATTGAATCATGAATCGAAACATGAATTATGAATCATGAATTAAATAATGAATCATGAATTAAATCATGATTTATGAATCATGAATCATGAATTATGAATGAATCATGAATCATGAATTGAATCTTGAGTCACGAATCGAATCATGAATAATGAATTGAATCATGATTTGAATCATGAATCATGAATTGAATCATAAATCATAAATCATGAATTGAATAATAAATTATGAATCAATACATGAATCATGAATCATGAATTGAATCATGAATCATTAATCGAATCATGAATCATGAATTGAATCATGAATCATGAATCATTAATTGAATCATGAATAATGAATTGAATCATGATTAATGAATCATGAATTATGAAATGAATCATGAATCATGAATCAAATCATGAATCATGAATCATATCATGAATCATGAATCATGAATTGAATCATGAATCATGAATTATGAATGAATCATGAATCATGAATTGAAGCATTAAATATGAGTCGAATCATGATTTATAAATCATGAATTGAATCATGAATCTTGAATCGAATCATGAATTGAATCATGAATCATGAATTGAATCATAAATCATGAATCATGAATTGAATCATGAATTATGAATCAAATCATGAATCTTGAATCATGAATTATGAATCAAATCATGAATCATGAATCATGAATTGAATCATGAATCATGAATTAAATTGAATCATGATTTGTGAATCATGAATTGAATCATGAATCATGAAACATGAATTGAATTATGAATCATGAATCGAATCATGAATCGAATCATGAATTATGAATCATGAATCATTAATTGAATCATGAATTGAATCATGAATTGAATCATGAAACATGAATTATGAAATGAATCATGAATCATAAATTATGAAATGAATCATGAATCATGAACCATGAAATGAATCATGAATCATGAATTAAATCATGAATCATGAATTGAATCATGAATCATGAATCATGAATTGACTCATGAATCATGAGTCGAATCATGAATCATGAATCGAATCATGAATCATGAATCGAATCATGAATCATAAATCGAATCATGAATCATGAATTGAATCCTAAATCATGAAATGAATCATGATTTGAGTCATGAATCCCGAATCATAAATCGGATCATGAATCATGAATTGAATCATAAAACATGAATCAAATCATGAATCATGAATCTTAAATTGAATCGTGAATCATGAATCGAATCATAAATTGAATCATGAATCGAAACATGAATTATGAATCATGAATTAAATAATGAATCATGAATTAAATCATGATTTATGAATCATGAATCATGAACTATGAATCATGAATTGAATCTTGAGTCACGAATCGAATCATGAATAATGAATTGAATCATGATTTCAATCATGAATCATGAATTGAATCATAAATCATAAATCATGAATCATGAATTGAATCATGAATCATTAATCGAATCATGAATCATTAATCGAATCATGAATCATGACTCATTAATTGAATCATGAATAATGAATTGAATCATGATTAATGAATCATGAATTATGAAATGAATCATGAATCAAATCATGAATCATGAATCAAATCATGAATCATGAATTGAATCATGAATCATGAATTGAATCATGAATCATGAATCATGAATCATAAATTGAATCATGAATCATTAATCGAATCATGAATCATGAATTGAATCATGAATCATGAAATGAATCATGAATCATTAATCGAATCATGTATTGAATCATAAATCATAAATAGAATCATGAATCACAAATCTTGAATTAAATCATGAATTGAATCATAAATTGAATCATGAATCATGAATCATGAATCATAAATTGAATCATGAATCATTAATCGAATCATGAATCATGAATTGAATCATGAATCATGAAATGAATCATGAATCATTAATCGAATCATGTATTGAATCATAAATCATAAATAGAATCATGAATCACAAATCTTGAATTAAATCATGAATTGAATCATAAATTGAATCATGAATCACGAATTGAATCATAAATTGAATCATGAATCATGAATTGAATCATAAATTGAATCATGAATCAAGTATCGAATCATAAATCGAATCATAAATTGAATCATGAATCATGAAATGAATCATGAATCATGAATTGAATCATGAATCATGCATCATGAATTGAATCATGAATCATGAATTGAATCATAAATCATGAATCATGAATTGAATCTTGAATCATGAATTGAATCTTGAATCATGAATTGAATCACAAATCATGAATTGAATCATAAATTGAATCATGAATCAAGTATCGAATCATGAATCAAGTATCGAATCATGAATCATGAATCGAATCATGAATCATGAATCGAATCATGAATCATGAATTAAATCATAAATCAAGAATCATGAATTGAATCATGAATCAAGAATCATGAATTGAATCATGAATCAAGAATCATGAATCGAATCATGAATCAAGAATCATGAATCGAATCATGAATCATGAATTATGAATCGAATGATGAATCATGAATCGAATCATGAATCATGAATCATGAATTGAATCATGAATTGAATCATGAATCATTAATCGAATCATGAATCATTAATCGAATCATGAATCCTAAATCGGATCATGAATCATGAATTGAATCATAAAACATGAATTGAGACATGAATCATGAATCGAATCATGAATCATGAATTGAATCATAAAACATGAATTGAGACATGAATCATGAATCGAATCATGAATCATGAATTGGTCCATGAATCATGAATTGAATCATGAATCATGAATTGAATCATGAATCATGAATTGAATCATGAATTGGTCCATGAATCATGAATCGAATCATGAATCATGAATTGAATCATGAAATGAATCATGAATCATGAATTGAATCATGAAATGAATCATGAATTATGAATTGAATCATGAATCATGAATTGAATCATGAATCAAATCATGAATCATGAATCGAATCATGAATCATGAATCGAATGATGAATCATTAATCGAATCATGAATCATGAATCATGAATTGAATCACGAATCATGAATTGAATCATGAATCATTAATCGAATCATAAATCCTAAATCGGATCATGAATCATGAATTGAATCATAAAACATGAATTGAGACATGAATCATGAATCGAATCATGAATCATGAATTGGTCCATGAATCATGAATTGAATCATAAATCATGAATTGAATCATGAAATGAATCATGAAATGAATCATGAATCGAATCAGGAATCATGAATCATGAATTGAATCATGAATCATGAATTGAATCATTAAACATGAATTGAATCATGAATCATGAATTGAATCATGAATCATGAATTATGAAATGAATCATGAATCGTAAATTTAATCATGAATCATGAACCAGGAATTGAATCATGAACTGAATCATGAATCGAAACATGAATTATGAATCATGAATTAAATCATGAATCATGAATCATGAATTGAATCATGAATCATGAGTCATGAATGAATCATGAATCATGAATTGAATCATGAATCATGAATTATGAATGAATCATGAATCATGAATTGAAGCATTGAATATGAATCGAATCATGAATCATAAATCATGAATTGAATCATGAATCTTGAATCACGAATCGAATCATGAATAATGAATTGAATCATGAATCATGAATTGAATCATGAATCATGAATTAAATCATAAATCATGAATCATGAATTGAATCATGAATTATGAATCAAATCATGAATCTTGAATCATGAATCATTAATCGAATCATGAATTAAATTGAATCATGATTCATGAATCATGAATCATGAATCAAATCATGAATCATGAATCAAATCATGAATCATGAATCATTAATTGAATCATGAATCATGAATCGAATCATGAATTGAATTTAATCATGATTCATGAATCATGAATTGAATCATGAATCACAAATCATGAATTGAATCATGAATCATGAATTGAACCATGAATCATGAATTGAACCATGAATCATGAATTGAATCATGAATCATGAATCATGAATAATGAAACATGAATTGAATCATGAAACATGAATTGAATCATGAATCATGAATCATGAATCATTAATTGAATCATGAATCATTAATTGAATCATGAATTAAATCATGAATCATGAAATATGAAATGAATCATGAATCATAAATTGAATCATGAATCATGAACCATGAATTGAATCATGAATCATGAATCATGAACCATGAATTGAATCATGAATCATGAATCATGAAATGAATCATGAATCATGAATTAAATCATGAATCATGAATTGAATTATGAATCATGAATCATGAATTGACTCATGAATCATAAGTCGAATCATGAATCATGAGTCGAATCATGAATCCTGAATCATGAATTGAATCATGAATCATGAGTCGAATCATGAATCATAAATCATGAATTGAATCATGAATCTTGAATCATGAATCGAATAATGAATAATGAATTGAATCATGAATCATGAATTGAATCATGAATCTAATCATGAATCATGAATCGAATCATGAATCATGAATTGAATCCTAAATCATGAAATGAATCATGATTTGAGTCATGAATCATGAATCATAAATCTGATCATGAATCATGAATTGAATCATAAAACATGAATCGAATAATGAATCATGAAATGGTCCATGAATCATGAATTGAATCATAAATCATAAATCATGAATCATGAAATGAATCATGAAATGAACCATGAATCGAACCAGGAATCATGAATCATGAATTGAATCATGAATTGAATCATTAAACATGAATTGAATCATGAATCATGAATCGAATCATGAATCATGAACTGAATCATGAATCGAAACATGAATTATGAATCATGAATTAAATCATAAATCATGAATCATGAATGAATCATGAATCATGAATTGAATCATGAATCATGAATTATGAATGAATCATGAATTCAAGCATTAAATATGAGTCGAATCATGAATTGAATCATGAATCTTGAAACACGAATCGAATCATGAATTATGAATTGAATCATGAATTGAATCATGAATCATGAATTAAATCATAAATTATGAATCATGACTCATGAATTGAATCATGAATTATGAATCAAATCATGAATCTTGAATCATGAATCATTAATCGAATCATGAATCATGTATTAAATTGAATCATGATTCATGAATCATGAATTGAATCATGAATCATGAATCAAATCATGAATCATGAATCATTAATTGAATCATGAATCATGAATCGAATCATGAATTGAATTTAATCATGATTCATGAATCATGAATTGAATCATGAATCACAAATCATGAATTGAATCATGAATCATGAATTGAATCATGAATCATGAATCATGAAACATGAATTGAATCATGAATCGAATTATGAATCATGAATCATTAATTGAATCATGAATCATTAATTGAATCATGAATCATGAATTATGAAATTAATCATGAATCATAATTTGAATCATGAATCATTAACCATGAATTGAATCATGAATCATGAATTATGAAATGAATCATGAATCATGAATTAAATCATGAATCATGAATTGAATCATGAATCATAAATCATGAATTGAATCATGAATCTTGAATCATGAATCGAATAATGAATAATGAATTGAATAATAAATCATGAATTGAATCATGAATCATGAATTGAATAATGAATCATGAATCATGAATCGAATCATGAATCATAAATCATAAATCGAATCATGAATCATGAATTGAATCATGAATCATGAAACATGAATTGAATCATGAACTGAATCATGAATCGAAACATGAATTATGAATCATGAATTAAATCATGAATCATGAATTAAATCATGAATCATGAGTCATGAATGAATCATGAATCATGAATTGAATCATGAATCATGAATTATGAATGAATCATGAATCATGAATTGAAGCATTAAATATAAGTCGAATCATGAATCATAAATCATGAATTGAATCATGAATCTTGACTCACGAATCGAATCATGAATCATGAATTGAATCATAAATCATGAATCATGAATCATGAATTGAATCATGAATTGTGAATCAAATCATGAATCTTGAATCATGAATTATGAATCAAATTATGAATCATGAATCATGAATTGAATCATGAATCATTAATCGAAACATGAATCATGAATTAAATTGAATCATGAATCATGAATTGAATCATGAATCTTGAATTGAATCATGAATCATGAATTAAATCATGAATCATGAATCATGAATCGAATCATGAATCATGAATCGAATCATGAATCATAAATCGAATCATGAATCAGGAATTGAATCCTAAATCATGAAATGAATCATGATTTGAGTCATGAATCATGAATCATAAATCCGATCATGAATCATGAATTGAATCATAAAAAATGAATCAAATCATAAATTGAATCATGAATCAAATCATAAATTGAATCATGAATCATGAAATAAATCATGAATCATGAATTGAATCATGAATCATGAAACATGAATTGAATCATAAACCATGAATCGAATCATGAATCATGAATTGAATCGTGAATCATGAATCGAATCATGAATCATGAATCATGAATGAATCATGAATCGAATCATGAATAATGAATTGAATCATGAAGTGAATCATGAATCATGAATTGAATCATAAATCATGAATCATGAATCATGAATTGAATCATGAATTATGAATCAAATCATGAATCTTGAATCATGAATTATGAATCAAATCATGAATCATGAATCATGAATTGAATCAAGAATCATTAATCGAATCATGAATCATGAATCATGAATTGACTCATGAATCATGAGTCGAATCATGAATCATGAATCATGAGTCGAATCATGAATCATAAATCATGAATTGAATCATGAATCTTGAATCATGAATCGAATAATGAATAATGAATTGAATCATGAATCATGAATTGAATCATGAATCGAATCATGAATCATAAATTGAATCATGAATCATGAAACATGAATTGAATCATAAACCATGAATCGAATCATGAATCATGAATCGAATCATGAATCATGAATTGAATCATGAATCATGAGTCGAATCATGAATCATAAATCATGAATTGAATCATGAATCTTGAATAATGAATTGAATCATGAATCATGAATCGAATCATAAATCATAAATCGAATCATGAATTGAATCATTAATCGAATCATGAATCATGAAACGAATCATGAATCATGAATCATGAATTGAATCATGAATCATGAATCATGAATCATGAATCATAAATCGGATCATAAATCATGAATTGAATCATAAAACATGAATCGAATCATGAATCATGAATCGAATCATAAATTGAATCATGAATCATGAAATGAATCATGAATCATGAATCATGAATTGAATCATGAATCATGAATTGAATCATGAATCATGAATCGAATCATGAATCATGAAACATGAATTGAATCATGAAATGAATCATGAATTGAATCATGAATTGAATCATGAATTGAATCATGAATCATGAATTGAATCATGAATCATAAAATGTATCATGAATCATAAAATGAATCATGAATCATGAATTAAATCATGAATTATGTATTGAATCATGAATCGAATCATGAATCGAATCATGAATCGAATCATGAATCATGAATCATAAATTGAATCATGAATTATGAATGAATAATGAATCATGAATTGAATCATAAAACATGAATCGAATCATAAATCATGAATCATGAATCGAATCACGAATCATGAATCGAATCACGAATCACGAATCATGAATTGAATCATGAATCGAATCATGAATCGAATCATGAATCATTAATCGAATCATGAATCATGAATTGAATCATGAATCATAAATAATGAATCATGAATCATGAATTGAATGATGAATCATGAATCAAATCATGAATCATGAATCAAATCATGAATCATGAATCAAATCATGATTCATGAATTATGAATCGAATCATGAATCAAGAATCATGAATCAAATCATGAATCATAAATCATGAATCATAAATCATGAATTAAATCATGAATTGAATCATGAATCTTGAATCATGATGTGGATCATGAGTCGAATCATAAATCATGAATTGAATCATGAATTGAATCATAAATCATGAATCAAATCATAAATCATAATTTGAATCATGAATCATGAAATGAATCATGAAACATGAATCGAATCATGAACTGAATCATGAATCATGAATTGAATCATGGATCATGAATTGAATCATAAATCATGAATTGAATCATGAATCACAAATCATGAATTGAATCATGAATCACGAATGGAATCATGAATCATGAATTGAATCATGAATCATGAATTGAACCATGAATCATGAACCATGAATCATAAATTATGAATTGAATAATGAATCATGAGTAGAATCATGAATTATAAATCATGAATTGAATCATGAATCATTATTGAATCATGAATCATGAATTGAATCATGAATCATGTATTGAATCATGAATCATGAATAGAATAATGAATGATGAATTGAATCATGAATAATGATTCGAATCATGAATAGAATAATGAATGATGAATTGAATCATGAATCACAAATCATGAATTGAATCATGAATTGAATCATGAATCACAAATCATGAATTGAATCATGATATATGAATCATGAATTAAATCATGAATCATGAATCATGAATTGAATCATGAATCATGAATTGAATCTTGAATCATGATGTGAATCATGAATCAGGAATTGAATCATGAATCAAATCATGAATCATTAATCGAATCATAAATCATGAATTGAATCATGAATCATGAATCATGAATTGAATAATGAATTGAATCATGAATCAAGAATTGAATCTTGAATCATGAATTGAATCATGAATCATGAATCATGAATTCAATCATGAATCATAAATCATGAATTAAATCATGAACTGAATCATGAATCGAAACATAAATTATGAATCATGAATTAAATCATGAATCATGAATCATGAATCATTAATTGAATCATGAATTGAATCATAAATCGAATCATGAATCACAAATCATGAATTGAATCATGAATTGAATCATGAATCAAGAATCATGAATTGAATCATAAATCATGAATTGAATCATGAATCATATTATGAATCATGAATCGAATCATGAATCATGAATCGAATCATGAATCATGAATCGAATCATGAATCACATATCATGAATTGAATCATGAATTGTATCATGAGTCGAATCATGAATCATGAATCGAATCATGAATCATGAATCGAATCATGAATCATGAATCGAATCATGAATCATGAATCATGAATCGAATCATGAATCATGAATAATAAATTGAATCATGAATCATGAATTGAATCATGAATCATGAATTGAATCATGAATCATGAATTGAATCATGAATCATGAATTGAATCATGAATCTTGAATCACGAATCGAATCATGAATAATGAATTGAATCATGAATCATGAATCATGAATTGAATCATGAATCATGAATTGAATCATGAATCATGAATCATGAATTAAAGCATGAATCATGAATTATGAAATGAATCATGAATCATGAATTAAATTATGAATCATGAATTGAATCATGAATCATTAATCGAATCATGAATCATGAATTGAATCATGAATCATGAATCATGAATTGAATCATGAATTCTGAATTGAATCATGAATTGAATCATGAAACATGAATCGAATCATGAATCATAAATCATGAATTGAATCATGAATCTTGAATAATGAATTGAATCATGAATCATGAATCGAATCATAAATCGAATCATGAATCATGAATTGAATCATGAATGGAATCATGAATCATTAATCGAATCATGAATCATGAAACGAATCATGAATCATGAATTGAATCATGAATCATGAATTGAATCATGAATCATGAATCATAAATCGGATCATAAATCATGAATTGAATCATGAATCATAAATCGGATCATAAATCATGAATTGAATCATAAAACATGAATCGAATCATGAATCATGAATCATGAATTGAATCATGAATCGAATCATAAATTGAATCATGAATCATGAAATGAATCATGAATCATGAATTGAATCATGAATCATGAAACATGAATTGAATCATGAATCATGAATTTAATCATGAATCATGAATTGAATCATGAATCTTAAATCACGAATCGAATCATGAATAATGAATTGAATCATGAATCATGAATCATGAATTGAATCATGAATCATGAATTGAATCATGAATCATGAATCATGAATTAAAGCATGAATCATGAATTATGAAATGAATCATGAATCATGAATTAAATTATGAATCATGAATCATGAATTGAATCATGAATCATTAATCGAATCATGAATCATGAATTGAATCATGAATCATGAATCATGAATTGAATCATGAATTCTGAATTGAATCATGAATTGAATCATGAAACATGAATCGAATCATGAATTGAATCATGAATCATGAGTCGAATCATGAATCATAAATCATGAATTGAATCATGAATCTTGAATAATGAATTGAATCATGAATCATGAATCGAATCATAAATCGAATCATGAATCATGAATTGAATCATGAATGGAATCATGAATCATTAATCGAATCATGAATCATGAAACGAATCATGAATCATGAAATGAATCATGAATCATGAATTGAATCATGAATCATGAATCATAAATCGGATCATAAATCATGAATTGAATCATAAAACATGAATCGAATCATGAATCATGAATTGAATCATGAATCGAATCATAAATTGAATCATGAATCATGAAATGAATCATGAATCATGAATTGAATCATGAATCATGAAACATGAATTGAATCATGAATCATGAATTTAATCATGAATCATGAAATGAATCATGAATTGAATCATGAATTGAATCATGAATCATGAATCGAATCATGAATCATGAATCGAATCATGAATCATAAATTGAATCATGAATTATGAATGAATAATGAATCATGAATTGAATCATAAAACATGAATCGAATCATAAATCATGAATCATGAATCGAATCACGAATCATGAATCGAATCACGAATCATGAATCATGAATTGAATCATGAATCATGAATTGAATCATGAATCATGAATTTAATCATGAATTATGTATTGAATCATGAATTAAATCATGAATCATGAATCATGAATTGAATCATAAATAATGAATCATGAATCATGAATTGAATCATTTATCATGAATTGAATGATGAATCATGAATCAAATCATGAATCATGAATCAAATCATGAATCATGAATCGAATCATGAATCAAGAATCATGAATCAAATCATGAATCATGAATCGAATGATGAATCATGAATCGAATCATGAATCATGAATTGAATCATGAATCATTAATCAAATCATGAATCATTAATCGAATCATGAATCATAAATCGGATCATGAGTCATGAATTGAATCATAAAACATGAATTGAGACATGAATCATGAATCGAATCATGAATCATGAATTGGTCCATGAATCATGAATTGAATCATAAATCATGAATCATGAATCATGAATTGAATCATGAACTGAATCATGAATCGAAACATGAATTATGAATCATGAATTAAATCATGAATCATGAATCATGAATTGAATCATGAATCATGAGTCATGAATGAATCATGAATCATGAATTGAATCATGAATCATGAATTATGAATGAATCATGAATCATGAATTGAATCATGAATCATGAATTATGAATGAATCATGAATCATGAATTGAAGCATTAAATATGAGTCGAAATCATGATTTATAAATCATGAATTGAATCATGAATCTTGAATCACGAATCGAATCATGAATAATGAATTGAATCATGAATTGAATCATGAATCATGAATTGAATCATAAATCATGAATCATGAATCATGATTCATGAATCATGAATTGAATCATGATTCATGAATCATGAATTGAATCATGAATCATTAATTGAATCATGAATCATGAATCGAATCATGAATCATGAATCGAATCATGAATCGAATCATGAATCATGAATCGAATCATGAATTGAATTTAATCATGATTCATGAATCATGAATTGAATCATGAATCACAAATCATGAATTGAATCATGAATCATGAATTGAACCATGAATCATGAATTGAACCATGAATCATGAATTGAATCATGAATCATTAATTATGAATCATGAAACATGAATTGAATCATGAATTGAATCATGAATCATGAATCGAATCATGAATTGAATCATGAATCATGAATTATGAAATGAATCATGAATCATGAATTAAATCATGAATCATGAATTGAATCATGAATCATGAATTGACTCATGAATCATGAGTTGAATCATGAATCATGAATCATGAATTGAATCATGAATCATGAGTCGAATCATGAATCATAAATCATGAATTGAATCATGAATCTTGAATCATGAATCGAATAATGAATAATGAATTGAATCATGAATCATGAATTGAATCATGATTTATGAATCATGAATCATGAATCGAATCATGAATCGAATCATGAATCATGAATCAAATCATGAATCATGAATTATGAAATGAATCATGAATTGAATCATGAATCATGAATTGACTCATGAATCATGAGTTGAATCATGAATCATGAATCATGAATTGAATCATGAATCATGAGTCGAATCATGAATCATAAATCATGAATTGAATCATGAATCTTGAATCATGAATCGAATAATGAATAATGAATTGAATCATGAATCATGAATTGAATCATGATTTATGAATCATGAATCATGAATCATGAATCGAATCATGAATCGAATCATGAATCATGAATCAAATCATGAATCATAAATCGAATCATGAATCATGAATCATGAATTGAATCCTAAATCATGAAATGAATCATGATTTGAGTCATGAATCATGAATCATAAATCGGATCATGAATCATGATCTGAATCATAAAACATGAATCGAATCATAAATTGAATCATGATTCATGAATCATGAAATGAATCATGAATCGAATCATAAATTGAATCATGAATCAAAACATGAATTATGAATCATGAATTAAATAGTGAATCATGAATTAAATCATGATTTATGAATCATGAATTGAATCATGAATCGAATCTTAAGTCACGAATCGAATCATGAATAATGAATTGAATCATGATTTGAATCATGAATTGAATCATAAATCATAAATCATGAATCATGAATTGAATCATAAATTATGAATCAATTCATGAATCATGAATTGAATCATGAATCATGAATCGAATCATGAATCATGAATTGAATCATGAATCATGAATCATGAACTTTGAAATGAATCATGAATCATTAATCAAATCATGAATCATGAATCATGAATTGAATCATGAATCATGAATTATGAATCATGAATTGAATCATGAATCATGAATTGAATCATGAATCATTAATCGAATCATGTATTGAATCATAAATCATAAATAGAATCATGAATCACAAATCTTGAATTAAATCATGAATTGAATCATAAATTGAATTATGAATCATGAATTGAATCATAAATTGAATCATGAATCGAGTATCGAATCATAAATCGAATCATAAATTGAATCATGAATCATGAAATGAATCATGAATCATGAATTGAATCATGAATCATGAAACATGAATCATGAATCATGAATTGAATCATGAATCATGAATCATGAATCAAATCATGAATCATAAAATGAATCATGAATCATGAATTGAATCACAAATCATGAATTGAATCACAAATCATGAATTGAATCATGAATTGAATCATAAATTTAATCATGAATCAAGTATCGAATCATGAATCAAGTATCGAATCATGAATCATGAATTGAATCATGAATCATGAATTGAATTATGAATCATGAATTAAATCATAAATCATGAAATGAATCATGAATCATGAGTCGAATCATGAATCATAAATCATGAATTGAATCATGAATCTTGAATCATGAATCGAATAATGAATAATGAATTGAATCATGACTTGAATCATGATTTATGAATCATGAATCATGAATCGAATCATGAATCGAATCATGAATCATGAATCAAATCATGAATCATAAATCGAATCATGAATCATGAATCATGAATTGAATCCTAAATCATGAAATGAATCATGATTTGAGTCATGAATCATGAATCATAAATCGGATCATGAATCATGAATTGAATCATAAAACATGAATCGAATCATAAATTGAATCATGATTCATGAATCATGAAATGAATCATGAATCATGAATCATGAACTGAATCATAAAACATGAATGGAATCATGAATCATGAATCTTGAATTGAATCGTGAATCTTGAATTGAATCGTGAATCATGAATCGAATCATAAATTGAATCATGAATCAAAACATGAATTATGAATCATGAATTAAATAGTGAATCATGAATTAAATCATGATTTATGAATCATGAATTGAATCATGAATCATGAATTATGAATGAATCATGAATCATGAATTGAATCTTGAGTCACGAATCGAATCATGAATAATGAATTGAATCATGATTTGAATCATGAATTGAATCATAAATCATAAATCATGAATTGAATCATAAATTATGAATCAATACATGAATCATGAATCATGAATTGAATCATGAATCATTAATCGAATCATGAATCATTAATTGAATCATGAATCATGAATTGAATCATGAATCATGAATTATGAATCATGAATTGAATCATGAATCATGAATTGAATCATGAATCATGAATCATGAATTGAATCATGAATCATGAATTGAATCATGAATC
Source organism: Mixophyes fleayi (assembly GCF_038048845.1). Lineage (NCBI taxonomy): Eukaryota > Metazoa > Chordata > Amphibia > Anura > Limnodynastidae > Mixophyes > Mixophyes fleayi. The sequence goes on along the minus strand of NW_027446135.1, from coordinate 39,085 downwards.
ATGAATCATAAATTGAATCATGAATCATTAATCGAATCATGTATTGAATCATAAATCATAAATAGAATCATGAATCACAAATCTTGAATTAAATCATGAATTGAATCATAAATTGAATCATGAATCATGAATTAAATCATAAATTGAATCATGAATCGAGTATCGAATCATAAATCGAATCATAAATTGAATCATGAATCATGAAATGAATCATGAATTGAATCATGAATCATGAAACATGAATTGAATCATGAATCATGAATTGAATCATGAATCATGAATTGAATCATGAATCATGAATTGAATCATGAATCATGAATCATGAATTGAATCATGAATCATGAATCATGAATCAAATCATGAATCATAAAATGAATCATGAATCATGAATTGAATCACAAATCATGAATTGAATCACAAATCATAAATTGAATCATGAATTGAATCAAAAATTTAATCATGAATCAAGTATCGAATCATGAATCAAGTATCGTATCATGAATCATGAATCATGAATTGAATCATGAATCATGAATTGAATTATGAATCATGAATTAAATCATAAATCATGAATCATGAATTGAATCATGAATCATGAATCGAATCATGAATCATGAATCATGAATCATGAATCGAATCATGATTCATGAATCATGAATCGAATCATGAATCAAGAATCATGAATCGAATCATGAATCAAGAATCATGAATCGAATCATGAATCATGAATCATAAATCGAATCATGAATCATGAATCGAATCATGAATCATGTATTGAATCATGAATCATGAATTGAATCATGAATCATTAATTGAATCATGAATCATTAATCGAATCATGAATCCTAAATCGGATCATGAATCATGAATTGAATCATAAAACATGAATTGAGACATGAATCATGAATCGAATCATGAATCATGAATTGGTCCATGAATCATGAATTGAATCATGAATCATGAATTGCATCATGAATCATTAATTGAATCATGAATTGGTCCATGAATCATGAATCGAATCATGAATTGAATCATGAAATGAATCATGAATCTAATCATGAATTATGTATTGAATCATGAATTGAATCATGAATCAAATCATAAATCATGAATCATGAATTGAATCATGAATCGAATCATAATTCATTAATCGAATCATGAATCATGAATTGAATCATGAATCATGAATTGAATCATGAATCAAATCATGAATCATGAATCATGAATCGAATCATGATTCATGAATCATGAATCGAATCATGAATCGAATCATGAATCAAGAATCATGAATCAAGAATCATTAATCATGAATCGAATCATGAATCATGAATCATGAATTGAATCATGAATCATGAATTGAATCATGAATCATTAATCGAATCCTAAATCCTAAATCGGATCATGAATCATGAATTGAATCATAAAACATGAATTGAGACATGAATCATGAATTGAATCATGAATCATTAATTGAATCATGAATCATTAATCGAATCATGAATCCTAAATCGGATCATGAATCATGAATTGAATCATAAAACATGAATTGAGACATGAATCATGAATCGAATCATGAATCATGAATTGGTCCATGAATCATGAATTGAATCATGAATCATGAATTGAGTCATGAGTCATGAATTGGTCCATGAATCATGAATCGAATCATGAATCATGAATTGAATCATGAATCATGAATTGAATCATGAAATGAATCATGAATCATGAATTTAATCATGAATTATGTATTGAATCATGAATTGAATCATGAATCGAATCATGAATCAAGAATCATGAATCGAATCATGAATCATGAATCATGAATCGAATGATGAATCATGAATCATGAATCGAATCATGAATCATGAATTGAATCATGAATCGAATCATGAATCAAATCATGAATCATGAATCGAATCATGATTCATGAATCGAATCATGAATCGAATCATGAATCAAGAATCATGAATCGAATCATGAATCATGAATCATGAATCGAATGATGAATCATGAATCATGAATCGAATCATGAATCATGAATTGAATCATGAATCATGAATTGAATCATGAATCATTAATCGAATCATAAATCCTAAATCGGATCATGAATCATGAATTGAATCATAAAACATGAATTGAGACATGAATCATGAATCAAATCATGAATCATGAATTGGTCCATGAATCATGAATTGAATCATGAAATGAATCATGAATCATAAATTGAATCATGAATCATGAATTACGAACCATGAATTGAATCATGAACTGAATCATGAATCGAAACATGAATTATGAATCATGAATTAAATCATAAATCATGAATCATGAATTGAATCATGAATCATGAGTCATGAATGAATCATGAATCATGAATTGAATCATGAATCATGAATTATGAATGAATCATGAATCATGAATTATGAATGAATCATGAATCATGAAATATGAGTCGAATCATGAATCATAAATCATGAATTGAATCATGAATCTTGAATCACGAATCGAATCATGAATAATGAATTGAATCATGAATTGAATCATGAATCATGAATTAAATCATAAATCATGAATCATGAATCATGAATTAAATCATGAATCATGAATTGAGTCATGAGTCATGAATTGGTCCATGAATCATGAATCGAATCATGAATCATGAATTGAATCATGAAATGAATCATGAATCATGAATTGAATCATGAAATGAATCATGAATCATGAATTTAATCATGAATTATGTATTGAATCATGAATTGAATCATGAATCGAATCATAAATCATGAATCATGAATCATGAATTGAATCATGAATCGAATCATGAATTGAATCATGAATCATGAATTGAATCATGAATCAAATCATGAATCATGAATCGAATCATGATTCATGAATCAAGAATCGAATCATGAATCGAATCATGAATCAAGAATCATGAATCGAATCATGGATCATGAATCGAATGATGAATCATGAATCATGAATCGAATCATGAATCATGAATTGAATCATGAATCATGAATTGAATCATGAATCATTAATCGAATCATAAATCCTAAATCGGATCATGGATCATGAATTGAATCATAAAACATGAATTGAGACATGAATCATGAATCAAATCATGAATCATGAATTGGTCCATTAATCATGAATTGAATCATGAAATGAATCATGAATCATAAATTGAATCATGAATCATGAATTATGAACCATGAATTGAATCATGAACTGAATCATGAATCGAAACATGAATTATGAATCATGAATTAAATCATAAATCATGAATCATGAATTGAATCATGAGTCATGAATGAATCATGAATCATGAATTGAATCATAAATCATGAATTATGAATGAATCATGAATCATGAATTATGAATGAATCATGAATCATGAATTGAAGCATTAAATATGAGTCGAATCATGAATCATAAATCATGAATTGAATCATGAATCTTGAATCACGAATCGAATCATGAATAATGAATTGAATCATGAATTGAATCATGAATCATGAATTAAATCATAAATCATGAATCATGAATCATGAATTGAATCATGAATTATGAATCAAATCATGAATCTTGAATCATGAATCATTAATCGAATCATGAATCATGAATTAAATTGAATCATGATTCATGAATCATGAATTGAATCATGAATCATGAATCAAATCATGAATCATGAATCATTAATTGAATCATGAATCGAATTATGAATTGAATTTAATCATGATTCATGAATCATGAATTGAATCATGAATCACAAATCATGAATTGAATCATGAATCATGAATTGAACCATGAATCATGAATTGAATCATGAATCATGAAACATGAATTGAATCATGAATCATGAATCGCATCATTAATCGAATCATGAATCATGAATTATGAATCATGAATCATTAATTGAATCATGAATCATGAATTCAATCATTAATTGAATCATGAATCATGAAATATGAAATGAATAATGAATCATAAATTGAATCATGAATCATGAACCATGAATTGAATCATGAATCATGAACCATGAATTGAATCATGAATCATGAATTATGAAATGAATCATGAATCATGAATTAAATCATGAATCATGAATTGACTCATGAATCATGAGTCGAATCATGAATCATGAGTCGAATCATGAATCATGAGTCGAATCATGAATCCTGAATCATGAATTGAATCATGAATCATGAATTGAATCATGAATCATGAGTCGAATCATGAATCATAAATCATGAATTGAATCATGAATTTTGATTTATGAATTGAATAATGAATAATGAGTTGAATCATAAATCATGAATTGAATCATGAATCATGAATTAAATCATAAATCATGAATCATGAATCATGAATTGAATCATGAATCATGAATCATGAAACATGAATTGAATCATGAATCATGAATCGCATCATTAATCGAATCATGAATCATGAATTATGAATCATGAATCATTAATTGAATCATGAATCATGAATTCAATCATTAATTGAATCATGAATCATGAAATATGAAATGAATAATGAATCATAAATTGAATCATGAATCATGAACCATGAATTGAATCATGAATCATGAACCATGAATTGAATCATGAATCATGAATTATGAAATGAATCATGAATCATGAATTAAATCATGAATCATGAATTGACTCATGAATCATGAGTCGAATCATGAATCATGAGTCGAATCATGAATCATGAGTCGAATCATGAATCCTGAATCATGAATTGAATCATGAATCATGAATTGAATCATGAATCATGAGTCGAATCATGTATCATAAATCATGAATTGAATCATGAATTTTGATTTATGAATTGAATAATGAATAATGAGTTGAATCATAAATCATGAATTGAATCATGAAACATGATTCATGAATCGAATCATGAATCATGAATCGAATCATGAATCATGAATCGAATCATGAATCATAAATCGAATCATAATTCATAAATCGAATCATGAATCATGAATCATGAATTGAATCATAAAACATGAATCGAATCATAAATTGAATCATGAATCATGAAATAAATAATGAATCATGAAATGGTCCATGAATCATGAATTGAATCATAAATCATGAATCATGAAATGAACCATGAATCGAATCAGGAATCATGAATCATGAATTGAATCATGAATTGAATCATTAAACATGAATTGAATCATGAATCATGAATTGAATCATGAATCATGAATCGAATCATGAATCATGAATTGAATCATGAACTGAATCAAGAATCGAAACATGAATTATGAATCATGAATTAAATCATAAATCATGAATTGAATCATGAGTCATGAATGAATCATGAATCATGAATTGAATCATGAATCATGAATTGATTCATGAATTATGAATGAATCAAGAATCATGAATTGAATCATGAATCATGAATCATGAATTATGAATGAATCATGAATCATGAATTGAAGCATTAAATATGAGTCGAATCATGAATCATAAATCATGAATTGAATCTTGAATCTTGAATCACGAATCGAATCATGAATAATGAATTGAATCATGAATTGAATCATAAATCATGAATTAAATCATAAATCATGAATCATGACTCATGAATTGAATCATCAATTATGAATCAAATCATGAATCTTGAATCATGAATCATTAATCGAATCATGAATCATGAATTAAATTGAATCATGATTCATGAATCATGAATTGAATCATGAATCATGAATTGAATCATGAATCATGAATCAAATCATGAATTGAATTTAATCGTGATTCATGAATCATGAATTGAATCATGAATCACAAATCATGAATTGAATCATGAATCATGAATTGAACCATGAATAATGAATTGAATCATGACTCATGAATCATGAATCATGAAACATGAATTGAATCAAGAAACATGAATTGAATCATTAATCGAATCATGAATTATGAATCATGAACCATGAATTGAATCATGAATTAAATCATGAATCATGAATTGAATCATGAATCATGAATCATGAATTATGAAATGAATCATGAATCATAAATTGAATCATGAATCATGAACCATGAATTGAATCATGAATTAAATCATGAATCATGAATTGAATCATGAATCATGAATCATGAATCATGAATCATGAATTGACTTATGAATCATGAGTCGAATCATGAATCATGAATCATGAGTCGAATAATGAATAATGAATTGAATCATGAATCATGAATTGAATCATGAATCATGAATCATGAATCATGAATCATGAATTGAATCATGAATCATGAATTATGAAATGAATCATGAATCATAAATTGAATCATGAATCATGAACCATGAATTGAATCATGAATTAAATCATGAATCATGAATTGAATCATGAATCATGAATCATGAATTGACTTATGAATCATGAGTCGAATCATGAATCATGAATCATGAGTCGAATAATGAATAATGAATTGAATCATGAATCATGAATTGAATCATGAATCATGAATCATGAATTGAATCCTAAATCATGAAATGAATCATGAATTGAATCATGAATCATGAATTGAATCATGAATCAAATCATGAATCATGAATCGAATCATGATTCATGAATCATGAATCGAATCATGAATCGAATCATGAATCAAGAATCATGAATCAAATCATGAATCATGAATCATGAATCGAATGATTAATCATGAATCGAATCATGAATCATGAATCATGAATTGAATCATGAATCATGAATTGAATCATGAATCATGAATTGAATCATGAATCATTAATCGAATCCTAAATCCTAAATCGGATCATGAATCATGAATTGAATCATAAAACATGAATTGAGACATGAATCATGAATTGAATCATGAATCATTAATCGAATCATGAATCCTAAATCGGATCATGAATCATGAATTGAATCATAAAACATGAATTGAGACATGAATCATGAATCGAATCATGAATCATGAATTGGTCCATGAATCATGAATTGAATCATGAATTGAGTCATGAGTCATGAATTGGTCCATGAATCATGAATCGAATCATGAATCATGAATTGAATCATGAAATGAATCATGAATCATGAATTTAATCATGAATTATGTATTGAATCATGAATTGAATCATGAATCGAATCATGAATCAAGAATCATGAATCGAATCATGAATCATGAATCATGAATCGAATGATGAATCATGAATCATGAATCGAATCATGAATCATGAATTGAATCATGAATCGAATCATGAATCATGAATTGAATCATGAATCGAATCATGAATCAAATCATGAATCATGAATCGAATCATGATTCATGAATCATGAATCGAATCATGATTCATGAATCATGAATCGAATCATGAATCAAGAATCATGAATCGAATCATGAATCATGAATCATGAATCGAATGATGAATCATGAATCGAATCATGAATCATGAATTGAATCATGAATCATGAATTGAATCATGAATCATTAATCGAATCATAAATCCTAAATCGGATCATGAATCATGAATTGAATCATAAAACATGAATTGAGACATGAATCATGAATCAAATCATGAATCATGAATTGCTCCATGAATCATGAATTGAATCATGAAATGAATCATGAATCATAAATTGAATCATGAATCATGAATTACGAACCATGAATTGAATCATGAACTGAATCATGAATCGAAACATGAATTATGAATCATGAATTAAATCATAAATCATGAATCATGAATTGAATCATGAATCATGAGTCATGAATGAATCATGAATCATGAATTGAATCATGAATCATGAATCATGAATTATGAAATGAATCATGAATCATAAATTGAATCATGAATCATGAACCATGAATTGAATCATGAATTAAATCATGAATCATGAATTGAATCATGAATCATGAATCATGAATCATGAATCATGAATTGACTTATGAATCATGAGTCGAATCATGAATCATGAATCATGAGTCGAATAATGAATAATGAATTGAATCATGAATCATGAATTGAATCATGAATCATGAATCATGAATCATGAATTGAATCATGAATCATGAATTATGAAATGAATCATGAATCATAAATTGAATCATGAATCATGAACCATGAATTGAATCATGAATTAAATCATGAATCATGAATTGAATCATGAATCATGAATCATGAATCATGAATTGACTTATGAATCATGAGTCGAATCATGAATCATGAATCATGAGTCGAATAATGAATAATGAATTGAATCATGAATCATGAATTGAATCATGAATCATGAATTGAATCCTAAATCATGAAATGAATCATGAATTGAATCATGAATCAAATCATGAATCATGAATCGAATCATGATTCATGAATCGAATCATGATTCATGAATCATGAATCGAATCATGAATCGAATCATGAATCAAGAATCATGAATCGAATCATGAATCATGAATCATGAATCGAATGATTAATCATGAATCGAATCATGAATCATGAATCATGAATTGAATCATGAATCATGAATTGAATCATGAATCATGAATTGAATCATGAATCATTAATCGAATCCTAAATCCTAAATCGGATCATGAATCATGAATTGAATCATAAAACATGAATTGAGACATGAATCATGAATTGAATCATGAATCATTAATTGAATCATGAATCATTAATCGAATCATGAATCCTAAATCGGATCATGAATCATGAATTGAATCATAAAACATGAATTGAGACATGAATCATGAATCGAATCATGAATCATGAATTGGTCCATGAATCATGAATTGAATCATGAATTGAGTCATGAGTCATGAATTGGTCCATGAATCATGAATCGAATCATGAATCATGAATTGAATCATGAAATGAATCATGAATCATGAATTGAATCATGAAATGAATCATGAATCATGAATTTAATCATGAATTATGTATTGAATCATGAATTGAATCATGAATCGAATCATGAATCAAGAATCATGAATCGAATCATGAATCATGAATCATGAATCGAATGATGAATCATGAATCATGAATCGAATCATGAATCATGAATTGAATCATGAATCGAATCATGAATCATGAATTGAATCATGAATCGAATCATGAATCAAATCATGAATCATGAATCGAATCATGATTCATGAATCATGAATCGAATCATGAATCGAATCATGAATCAAGAATCATGAATCGAATCATGAATCATGAATCATGAATCGAATGATGAATCATGAATCATGAATCGAATCATGAATCATGAATTGAATCATGAATCATGAATTGAATCATGAATCATTAATCGAATCATAAATCCTAAATCGGATCATGAATCATGAATTGAATCATAAAACATGAATTGAGACATGAATCATGAATCAAATCATGAATCGCTCCATGAATCATGAATTGAATCATGAAATGAATCATGAATCATAAATTGAATCATGAATCATGAATTACGAACCATGAATTGAATCATGAACTGAATCATGAATCGAAACATGAATTATGAATCATGAATTAAATCATAAATCATGAATCATGAATTGAATCATGAATCATGAGTCATGAATGAATCATGAATTGAATCATGAATCATGAATTATGAATGAATCATGAATCATGAATTATGAATGAATCATGAATCATGAATTGAAGCATTAAATATGAGTCGAATCATGAATCATAAATCATGAATTGAATCATGAATCTTGAATCACGAATCGAATCATGAATAATGAATTGAATCATGAATTGAATCATGAATCATGAATTAAATCATAAATCATGAATCATGAATCATGAATTAAATCATGAATCATGAATTGAGTCATGAGTCATGAATTGGTCCATGAATAATGAATCGAATCATGAATCATGAATTGAATCATGAAATGAATCATGAATCATGAATTGAATCATGAAATGAATCATGAATCATGAATTTAATCATGAATTATGTATTGAATCATGAATTGAATCATGAATCGAATCATAAATCATGAATCATGAATCGAATCATGAATTGAATCATGAATCCTGAATTGAATCATGAATCAAATCATGAATCATGAATCAAGAATCGAATCATGAATCGAATCATGAATCAAGAATCATGAATCGAATCATGGATCATGAATCGAATGATGAATCATGAATCATGAATCGAATCATGAATCATGAATTGAATCATGAATCATGAATTGAATCATGAATCATTAATCGAATCATAAATCCTAAATCGGATCATGAATCATGAATTGAATCATAAAACATGAATTGAGACATGAATCATGAATCAAATCATGAATCATGAATTGGTCCATGAATCATGAATTGAATCATGAAATGAATCATGAATCATAAATTGAATCATGAATCATGAATTATGAACCATGAATTGAATCATGAACTGAATCATGAACTGAATCATGAATCGAAACATGAATTATGAATCATGAATTAAATCATAAATCATGAATCATGAATTGAATCATGAATCATGAGTCATGAATGAATCATGAATTGAATCATAAATCATGAATTATGAATGAATCATGAATCATGAATTATGAATGAATCATGAATCATGAATTGAAGCATTAAATATGAGTCGAATCATGAATCATAAATCATGAATTGAATCATGAATCTTGAATCACGAATCGAATCATGAATAATGAATTGAATCATGAATTGAATCATGAATCATGAATTAAATCATGAATCATGAATCATAAATCATGAATCATGAATCATGAATTGAATCATGAATCTTGAATCATGAATCATTAATCGAATCATGAATCATGAATTAAATTGAATCATGATTCATGAGTCATGAATTGAATCATGAATCATGAATCAAATCATGAATCATGAATCATTAATTGAATCATGAATCGAATTATGAATTGAATTTAATCATGATTCATGAATCATGAATTGAATCATGAATCACAAATCATGAATTGAATCATGAATCATGAATTGAACCATGAATAATGAATTGAATCATGAATCATGAAACATGAATTGAATCATGAATCATGAATCGCATCATTAATCGAATCATGAATCATGAATTATGAATCATGAATCATTAATTGAATCATGAATCATGAATTCAATCATTAATTGAATCATGAATCATGAAATATGAAATGAATAATGAATCATAAATTGAATCATGAATCATGAATCATGAACCATGAATTGAATCATGAATCATGAACCATGAATTGAATCATGAATCATGAATCATGAAATGAATCATGAATCATGAATTAAATCATAATTCATGAATTGAATTATGAATCATGAATTGACTCATGAATCATGAGTCGAATCATGAATCATGAGTCGAATCATGAATCCTGAATCATGAATTGAATCATGAATCATGAGTCGAATCATGTATCATAAATCATGAATTGAATCATGAATCTTGAATCATGAATTGAATAATGAATAATGAGTTGAATCATAAATCATGAATTGAATCATGAAACATGATTCATGAATCGAATCATGAATCATGAATCGAATCATGAATCATAAATCGAATCATGAATCATAAATCGAATCATGAATCATGAATCATGAATTGAATCATAAAACATGAATCGAATCATAAATTGAATCATGAATCATGAAATGAATAATGAATCATGAAATGGTCCATGAATCATGAATTGAATCATAAATCATGAATCATGAAATGAACCATGAATCGAATCAGGAATCATGAATCATGAAATGAACCATGAATCGAATCAGGAATCATGAATTGAATCATGAATCATGAATTGAATCATGAATCATGAATCGAATCATGAATCATGAATCATGAATTGAATCATGAACTGAATCAAGAATCGAAACATGAATTATGAATCATGAATTAAATCATAAATCATGAATTGAATCATGAGTCATGAATGAATCATGAATCATGAATTGAATCATGAATTGATTCATGAATTATGAATGAATCAAGAATCATGAATTGAATCATGAATCATGAATTATGAATGAATCATGAATCATGAATTGAAGCATTAAATATGAGTCGAATCATGAATCATAAATCATGAATTGAATCTTGAATCTTGAATCACGAATCGAATCATGAATAATGAATTGAATCATGAATTGAATCATAAATCATGAATTAAATCATAAATCATGAATCATGACTCATGAATTGAATCATCAATTATGAATCAAATCATGAATCTTGAATCATGAATCATTAATCGAATCATGAATCATGAATTAAATTGAATCATGATTCATGAATCATGAATTGAATCATGAATCATGAATTGAATCATGAATCATGAATCAAATCATGAATCATTAATTGAATCATGAATCGAATCATGAATTGAATTTAATCATGATTCATGAATCATGAATTGAATCATGAATCACAAATCATGAATTGAATCATGAATCATGAATTGAATCATGAATCATGAATTGAACCATGAATAATGAATTGAATCATGACTCATGAATCATGAATCATGAAACATGAATTGAATCAAGAAACATGAAATGAATCATTAATCGAATCATGAATTATGAATCATGAATCATTAATTGAATCATGAATCATGAATTGAATCATAAATTGAATCATGAATCATGAATTATGAAATGAATCATGAATCATAAATTGAATCATGAATCATGAACCATGAATTGAATCATGAATTAAATCATGAATCATGAATTGAATCATGAATCATGAATCATGAATCATGAATCATGAATTGACTTATGAATCATGAGTCGAATCATGAATCATGAATCATGAGTCGAATCATGAATCATAAATCATGAATTGAATCATGAATCTTGAATCATGAATCGAATAATGAATAATGAATTGAATCATGAATTGAATCATGAATCATGAATCATGAATTGAATCCTAAATCATGAAATGAATCATGAAATGAATCATGATTTGAGTCATGAATCATGAATCATAAATCTGATCATGAATCATAAATTGAATCATAAAACATGAATCGAATCATAAATTGAATCATGAATCATGAAATGAATAATGAATCATGAAATGAATCATGAATTGAATCATGAATCATGAAACATGAATTGAATCATGAACTGAATCATGAATCGAAACATGAATTATGAATCATGAATTGAATCATGAATCATTAGTCATGAATGAATCATGAATCATTAATTAAATCATGAATCATGAATTATGAATGAATCATGAATCATGAATTGAAGCATTAAATATAAGTCGAATCATGAATCATAAATCATGAATTGAATCATGAATCTTGAATCACGAATCGAATCATGAATAATGAATTGAATCATGAATTGAATCATGAATCATGAATTGAATCATAAATCATGAATCATGAATCATGAATTGAATCATGAATTGTGAATCAAATTATGAATCTTGAATCATGAATCATGAATTGAATCATGAATTGAATCATGAATCGAAACATGAATCATGAATTAAATTGAATCATGAATCATGAATCATAAATTGAATCATGAATCATGAGTCGAATCATGAATCCTAAATCATGAATTGAATCATGAATCTTGAATCATGAATCATGAATCATGAATTGAATCATGAATCATGAATTGAATCATGAATCATGAATCGAATCATGAATCGAATCATGAATCATGAATCGAATCATAAATCGAATCATGAATCATGAATCAGGAATTGAATCCTAAATCATGAAATGAATCATGATTTGAGTCATGAATCATGAATCATAAATCGGATCATGAATCATGAATTGAATCATAAAACATGAATTGAATCATAAATTGAATCATGAATCATGAAATAAATCATGAATCATGAATTGAATCATGAATCATGAAACATGAATTAAATCATAAACCATGAATCGAATCATGAATCATGAATCATGAATTGAATCGTGAATCATGAATCGAATCATAAATTGAATCATGAATCGAAACATGAATTATGAATCAAGAATTAAATAATGAATCATGAATTAAATCATGATTTATGAATCATGAATTGAATCATGAATCATGAATCATGAATCATGAATCGAATCATGAATCATGAATCGAATCATGAATCATGAATCGAATCATGAATCATGAATCATGAATGAATCATGAATCGAATTATGAATAATGAATTGAATCATGAAATGAATCATGAATCATGAAATGAATCATAAATCATTAATCGAATCATGAATCATGAGTCGAATCATGAATCATGAATCATGAGTCGAATCATGAATCATAAATCATGAATTGAATCATGAATCTTAAATCATGAATCGAATAATGAATAATGAATTGAATCATAAATCATGAATTGAATCATGAATCGGAATATGAATCATGAATTGAATCATAAAACATGAATCGAATCATAAATTGAATCATGAATCATGAAATGAATCATGAATCATGAATTAAATAATGAATCATGAATTGAATCATGAATCATGAATCGAATCATGAATCATGAATCGAATCATGAATCATGAATCATGAATGAATCATGAATCATGAATCATGAATGAATCATGAATCATGAATTGAATCATGAATTGAATCATGAATTATGAATGAATCATGAATTGAATCATAAATTATGAATCAATACATGAATCATGAATTGAATCATGAATTATTAATCAAATCATGAATCATGAATTGAATCATGAATCATGAATTGAATCATGAATCATGAATCATGAATTGAATCATGAATCATTAGTCGAATCATGAATCATAAATTGAATCATGAATCATTAATCGAATCATGAATCATGAATCGAATCATGAATCATGAATCATGAATCATGAATAGAATCATGAATCATGAATTGAATCATGAATCATGAATCATGAATTGAATCATGAATTGAATTATGAATCAATAATCGAATCATGTATTGAATCATAAATCATAAATAGAATTATGAATCACAAATCATGAATTGAATCATGAATTGAATCATAAATTGAATCATGAATCAAGTATCGAATCATAAATCGAATCATAAATTGAATCATGAATCATGAAATGAATCATGAATAATGAATTGAATCATGAATCATGAATTGAATCATAAATTGAATCATGAATCAAGTATCGAATCATGAATGAAGTATCGAATCATGAATCAAGTATCGAATCATGAATCATGAATTGAATCATGAATTGAATTATGAATCACAAATCATGAATTGAATCATGAATCATGAATCATGAATCATGAATTAAATCATGAATCATGAATCATGAATTAAATCATGAATCATGAATTAAATCATGAATCATGAATTAAATCATGAATCATGAATTAAATCATGAATCATAAATCATGAATTAAATCATGAATTGAATCATGAATCATGAAACATGAATTGAATCATGAAACATGAATTGAATCATGAATCATGAATTGAATCATGAATCATGAATCATGAATTGAATCATGAATAATAAATCATGAATCAAATCATAAATCATAATTTGAATCATGAATCATGAAATAAATCATGAAACATGAATCGAATCATGAACCATGAATCATGAATCGAATCATGAATCGAATCATGAATCATGAATTGAATCATGAATCATGAATCGAATCATGAATCACAAATCATGAATTGAATCATGAATTGAATCATGAATCAAGTATCGAATCATGAATCATGAATCAAAAATTGAATCATGAATCAAGTATCGAATCATGAATCAAGTATCGAATCATGAATTGAATTATGAATCACAAATCATGAATTGAATCATGAATCTCATGAATCAAGTATCGAATCATGAATCATGAATTGAAATATGAATCATGAATTGAATTATGAATCACAAATCATGAATTTATTCATGAGTCATGAATCTTGAATCATGAATTGAATCATAAATCATGAATCAAATCATAAATCATGAAACTTGAAATGAATCATGAAACATGAATCGAATCATAAATCATGAATCATGAATCGAATCATGAATCATGAATAGAATCATGAATCATGAATCGAATCATGAATCATGAATCGAGTCACGAATCATGAATCGAATCATAAATCATGAATCATGAATCGAATCATGAATCATGAATAGAATCATGAATCATGAATCGAATCATGAATCATGAATCGAGTCACGAATCATGAATCGAATCATAAATCATGAATCATGAATCATTAATTGAATCATGAATCATGAATTGAATCATTAATTGAATCATGAATCATGAATTATGAAATGTATCATTAATCATAAATTGAATCATAAATCATGAATCATGAATTGAATCATGAATCATGAATCATGAATCATGAATCATGAATTATGAAATGAATCATGAATTAAATCATAAATCGTGAATCATGAAATGAATCATGAATTGAATAATGAATCGGATCATGAATCATGAATTAAATCATGAAACATGAATCGAATCATGATTCGAATCATAAATCGAATTGAATCATGAATCATGAATCATGAAATGAATCATGAATCATGAATTGAATCATGAATTATGAATGAATCATGAATCATGAATTGAATCTTGAGTCACGAATCGAATCATGAATAATGAATTGAATCATGATTTGAATCATGAATCATGAATTGAATCATAAATCATGAATCATAAATCATGAATTGAATCATTAATTATGAATCAATACTCGAATCATGAATCATGAATCTAATCATGAATCATGAATTGAATCATGAATTGAATCATGAATTGAATCATGAATCAAGAATCGAATCTTGAATCATGAATTGAATCATGAATTGAATCATGAATCATTAATTGAATCATGAATTGAATCATAAATCATAAATAGAATCATGAATCACAAATCATGAATTGAATCATGAATCAAGAATCAAGAATTGAATCATGAATCATGAATTGAATCATGATTCGAATCATGAATCATGAATCGAATCATGAATCATAAATCGAATCATGAATCATGAATCATGAATTGAATCATAAAACATGAATCGAATCATAAATTGAATCATGAATCATGAAATGAATAATGAATCATGAAATGGTCCATGAATCATGAATTGAATCATAAATCATGAATCATGAATCATGAAATGAATCATAAATCATGAATCATGAATCATGAAATGAACCATGAATCGAATCAGGAATCATGAATCATTAATTGAATCATGAATTGAATCAAGAATCGAAACATGAATTATGAATCATGAATTAAATCATAAATCATTAATTATGAATGAATCATGAATTATGAATGAATCATGAATCATGAATTGAATCATTATGAATGAATCATGAATCATGAATTGAATCATAAATCATGAATTGAAGCATTAAATATGAGTTGAATCATGAATCATAAATCATGAATTGAATCATGAATCTTGAATCACGAATCGAATCATGAATAATGAATTGAATCATGAATTGAATCATAAATCATGAATTAAATCATTAATCATGTATCATGACTCATGAATTGAATCATCAATTATGAATCAAATCATGAATCTTGAATCATGAATCATTAATCGAATCATGAATCATGAATTAAATTGAATCATGATTCATGAATCATGAATTGAATCATGAATCATGAATCGAATCATGAATTGAATTTAATCATGATTCATGAATCATGAATTGAATCATGAATCACAAATCATGAATTGAACCATGAATAATGAATTGAATCATGAATCATGAATCATGAATCATGAAACATGAATTGAATCAAGAAACATGAATTGAATCATTAATCGAATCATGAATTATGAATCATGAATCATTAATTGAATAATGAATCATGAATTGAATCATAAATTGAATCATGAATCATGAATTATGAAATGAATCATGAATCATAAATTGAATCATGAATCATGAACCATGAATTGAATCATGAATCATGAATTATGAAATGAA
Source organism: Mixophyes fleayi (assembly GCF_038048845.1). Taxonomy (NCBI): domain Eukaryota; kingdom Metazoa; phylum Chordata; class Amphibia; order Anura; family Limnodynastidae; genus Mixophyes; species Mixophyes fleayi. Next base: position 21,080 of record NW_027446135.1, on the reverse strand, counting down.
TCATGAATCATAAATTGAATCATGAATCATGAATCATAAATCATGAATTGAATCATGAACCTTGAATCATGAATCGAATAATGAATAATGAATTGAATCATGAATCATGAATTGAATCATGAATCATGAATCATGAATTGAATCCTAAATCATGAAATGAATCATGATTTGAGTCATGAATCATGAATCATAAATCTGATCATGAATCATGAATTGAATCATAAAACATGAATCGAATCATAAATTGAATCATGAATCATGAAATGAATAATGAATCATGAAATGAATCATGAATTGAATCATGAATCATGAAACATGAATTGAATCATGAACTGAATCAAGAATCGAAACATGAATTATGAATCATGAATTGAATCATGAATCATTAGTCATGAATGAATCATGAATCATTAATTGAATCATGAATCATGAATTGAAGCATTAAATATAAGTCGAATCATGAATCATAAATCATGAATTAAATCATGAATCTTGAATCACGAATCGAATCATGAATAATGAATTGAATCATGAATTGAATCATGAATCATGAATTGAATCATAAATCATGAATCATGAATCATGAATTGAATCATAAATCATGAATCATGAATCATGAATTGAATCATGAATTGTGAATCAAATCATGAATCTTGAATCATGAATTATGAATCAAATCATGAATCATGAATCATGAATTGAATCATGAATCATTAATCGAAACATGAATCATGAATTAAATTGAATCATGAATCATGAGTCGAATCATGAATCATGAATCATAAATTGAATCATGAATCATGAGTCGAATCATGAATCATAAATCATGAATTGAATCATGAATCTTGAATCATGAATCTTGAATAATGAATCGAATAATGAATAATGAATTGAATCATGAATCATGAATTGAATCATGAATCATGAATCATGAATCGAATCATGAATCGAATCATGAATCATGAATCGAATCATGAATCATAAATCGAATCATGAATCATGAATCAGGAATTGAATCATAAAACATGAATCGAATCATAAATTGAATCATGAATCATGAAATAAATCATGAATCATGAATTGAATCATGAATCATGAAACATGAATTAAATCATAAACCATGAATCGAATCATGAATCATGAATTGAATCGTGAATCATGAATCGAATCATAAATTGAATCATGAATCGAAACATGAAATATGAATCAAGAATTAAATAATGAATCATGAATTAAATCATGATTTATGAATCATGAATTGAATCATGAATCATGAATCATGAATCGAATCATTAATCATGAATCGAATCATGAATCATGAATCGAATCATGAATAATGAATTGAATCGTGAAGTGAATCATGAATCATGAATTGAATCATAAATCATGAATTATGAATCAAATCATGAATCTTGAATCATGAATTATGAATCAAATCATGAATCATGAATCATGAATTGAATCATGAGTCATGAATTGACTCATGAATCATGAGTCGAATCATGAATCATGAATCATGAGTCGAATCATGAATCGAATAATGAATAATGAATTGAATCATGAATCATGAATTGAATCATGAATCATGAATCGGATCATGAATCATGAAACATGAATTGAATCATAAACCATGAATCGAATCATGAATCATGAATCATGAATTAAATAATGAATCATGAATTAAATCATGATTTATGAATCATGAATTGAATCATGAATCATGACTCATGAATCGAATCATGAATCATGAATCGAATCATGAATTGAATCATGAATTATGAATGAATCATGAATTGAATCATAAATTATGAATCAATACATGAATCATGAATTGAATCATGAATTATTAATCGAATCATGAATCATAAATTATGAATCAATACATGAATCTTGAATCATGATGTGAATCATGAATCAGGAATTGAATCATGAATCAAATCATGAATCATTAATCGAATCATGAATCATGAATTGAATCATGAATCATGAATCATGAATCATTAATTGAATCATGAATCATGAATTGAATCATGAATCATGAATCATGAATTGAATCATGAATCATGAATCATGAATCATGAAATAAATCATGAATCATGAATCATGGATTGAATCATTAATCATGAATCATGAATTGAATCAGGAATCATTAGTCGAATCATGAATCATGAATCATACATTGAATCATGAATCATTAATCGAATCATGAATCATGATTTGAATCATGAATCATGAATTGAATCATGAATCATGAATCATGAATCATGAATAGAATCATGAATCATGAATCATGAATTGAATCATGAATCATTAATCGAATCATGAATCATGATTTGAATCATGAATCATGAATTGAATCATGAATCATGAATCATGAATCATGAATAGAATCATGAATCATGAATCATGAATAGAATCATGAATTATGAATTGAATCACAAATCATGAATTGAATCATGAATTGAATCATAAATTGAATCATGAACCACAAATCATGAATTGAATCATGAATCATGAATCATGAATTAAATCATGAATTGAATCATGAATCATGAATCATGAATTAAATCATGAATCATAAATCATGAATTAAATCATGAATTGAATCATGAATCACAAATCATGAATTGAATCATGAATCATGAATCATGAATCATGAATTGAATCATGAATCATGAATTGAATCATGAATCATGAATTGAATCATGAATCATGAATTGAATCATGAATAATAAATCATGAATCAAATCATAAATCATAATTTGAATCATGAATCATGAAATAAATCATGAAACATGAATTGAATCATGAATTGAATCATGAATCATGAATTGAATCATGAATCATATCATGAATCATGAATCGAATCATGAATCATGAATCGAAACATGAATCATGAATCGAATCATGAATCACAAATCATGAATTGAATCATAAATTGAATCATGAATCAAGTATCGAATCATGAATCATGAATTGAATCATGAATTGAATCATGAATCATGAATTGAATTATGAATCACAAATCATGAATTGATTCATGAGTCATGAATTGAATCATAAATCATGAATCAAATCATAAATCATGAAATGAATCATGAAACTTGAAATGAATCATGAAACATGAATCGAATCATGAAACATGAATCGAATCATAAATCATGAATCATGAATCGAATCATGAATCATGAATCGAATCATGAATCATGAATCGAATCATGAATCATGAATCATGAATCGAATCATGAATCGAGTCATGAATCGAATCATGAATCATGAATCGAATCAGGAATCATGAATCGAATCATGAATCATGAATCGAATCATGAATCATGAATCATGAATCATGAATCGAATCATGAATCATGAATCGAATCATTAATTGAATCATGTTTAATGAATTATGAAATGAATCATGAATCATGAATTGAATCATGAATTATGAAATGAATCATGAAACATGAATCGAATCATGATTCGAATCATAAATCATGAATTGAATCATGAATCATGAATCATGAAATGAATCATGAATCATGAATTGAATCATGAATTATGAATGAACCATGAATCATGAATTGAATCTTGAGTCATTAATCGAATCATGAATAATGAATTGAATCATGAATCAAGTATCGAATCATGAATCAAGTATCGAATCATGAATCATGAATTGAATCATGAATTGAATCATGAATCATGAATTGAATTATGAATCACAAATCATGAATTGATTCATGAGTCATGAATCTTGAATCATGAATTGAATCATAAATCATGAATCAAATCATAAATCATGAAATGAATCATGAAACTTGAAATGAATCATGAAACATGAATCGAATCATGAAACATGAATCGAATCATAAATCATGAATCGAATCATGAATCATGAATCATGAATCATGAATCGAATCATGAATCATGAATCATGAATCGAATCATAAATCATGAATCATGAATCATTAATTGAATCATGTTTAATGAATTATGAAATGAATCATGAATCATGAATTGAATCATGAATTATGAAATGAATCATGAATTAAATCATAAATCGTGAATCATGAAATGAATCATGAAACATGAATCGAATCATGATTCGAATCATAAATCATGAATTGAATCATGAATCATGAATCATGAAATGAATCATGAATCATGAATTGAATCATGAATTATGAATGAACCATGAATCATGAATTGAATCTTGAGTCATGAATCGAATCATGAATAATGAATTGAATCATGATTTGAATCATGAATCATGAATTGAATCATAAATCATGAATCATAAATCATGAATTGAATCATTAATTATGAATCATGGATCATGAATTGAATCATGAATCATTAATCGAATCATGAATGATGAAATGAATCATGAATCATGAATCATTAATTGAATCATGAATCATTAGTCGAATCATGAATCATGAATCATAAATTGAATCATGAATCATTAGTCGAATCATGAATCATGAATCATTAATTGAATCATGAATCATCAATCGAATCATGAATCATGAATTGAATCATGAATCATGAATCATGAATTGAATCATGAATCACAAATCATGAATTGAATCATGAATCACGAATTGAATCATGAATTAAATCATGAATCATGAATTGAATCATGAATCATGAATCATGAATTGAATCATGAATCACAAATCATGAATTGAATCATGAATCACGAATTGAATCATGAATTAAATCATGAATCATGAATTGAATCATGAATTGAATCATGAATCATTAATCGAATCATGAATCATGAATTGAATCATGAATCATGAATTGAATCATGAATCATGTATTGAATCATGAATCATGAATAGAATAATGAATGATGAATTGAATCATGAATCATGATTCGAATCATGAATCATGAATAGAATAATGAATGATGAATTGAATCATTAATCATGAATTGAATCATGAATCACAAATCATGAATTGAATCATGAATCATGAATCATGAATTAAATCATGAATCATGAATCATAAATCATGAATTATGAATCATGAATTGAATCATGAATCATGAGTCGAATCATGAATCATGAATTGAATCATGAATCTTGAATCATGATGTGAATCATGAATCAGGAATTGAATCATGAATCAAATCATGAATTATTAATCGAATCATGAATCATGAATTGAATAATGAATTGAATCATGAATCAAGAATCGAATCTTGAATCATGAATTCAATCATGAATCATAAATCATGAATTAAATCATGAACTGAATCATGAATTGAATTATGAATTGAATCATGAATCATTAATTGAATCATGAATTGAATCATAAATCATAAATAGAATCATGAATCACAAATCATGAATTGAATCATGAATCAAGAATCAAGAATTGAATCATGAATCATGAATCGAATCATGAATCACATATCATGAATTGTATCATGAATCATGAGTCGAATCATGAATCATGAATCGAATCATGAATCATGAATCGAATCATGAATCATGAATCGAATCATGAATCATGAATCGAATCATGAATCATGAATCATGAATCGAATCATGAATCATGAATCATGAATTGAATCTTGAATCATGAATTGAAGCATAAAATATGAGTCGAATCATGAATCACGAATCGAATCATGAAGAATGAATTAAATCATGAATCATAAATCATGAATCATAAATCATGAATCATGAATCATGATGTGAATCATGAATAATGAATTGAATCATGAATTGAATCATAAATCATAAATTGAATCATAAATCATAAATTGAATCATGAATCATGAATCATGAACCATGATTCATTAATTATGAAATGAATCATGAATTAAATCATGAATCATGAATTAACTAATGAATCATGAGTCAAATCATGAATCATGAATCATGAATTGAATTATGAATAATGAATCATGAATTGAATCATGAATTCTGAATTGAATCATGAATTGAATCATGAAACATGAATCGAATCATGAATTGAATCATGAATCATGAATCATGAATTGAATTATGAATTCTGAATTGAATCATGAATTGAATCATGAAACATGAATCGAATCATGAATCATGAATTGAATCATGAATCATGAGTCGAATCATGAATCATAAATCATGAATTGAATCATGAATCTTGAATAATGAATTGAATCATGAATCATGAATCGAATCATAAATTATAAATCGAATCATAAATCATAAATCGAATCATGAATCATGAATTGAATCATGAATGGAATCATGAATCATTAATCGAATCATGAAACGAATCATGAATCATGAATTGAATCATGAATCATGAATCATGAATTGAATCATAAATCAAATCAGATCATAAATCATAAATTGAATCATAAAACATGAATCGAATCATGAATCATGAATTGAATCGTGAATCATGAAACATGAATTGAATCATGAATCATGAATTGAATCATGAATCATGAATTGAATCATGAATCATGAAATGAATCATGAATTGAATCATGAATTGAATCATGAATCGAATCATGAATCATAAAATGAATCATGAATCATGAATTTAATCATGAATTATGTATTGAATCATGAATCGAATCATGAATCTTGTATTGAATCATAAATCATGAATCATGAATCGAATCATGAATCATTAATCGAATCATGAATCATGAATTGAATCATGAATCATGAATCGAATCACGAAACATGAATCATGAATCATTAATTGAATCATGAATCATGAATTGAATCATGAATTGAATCATGAATCATGAATTATGAAATGAATCATGAATCATAACTTGAATCATAAATCATGAATCATGAATTAAATCATAAATCATGAATCATGAAATGAATCATGAATCATGAAATGAATCATGAATTGAATCATGAATTGGATCATGAATCATGAATTGAATCATGAAACATGAATCGAATCATGATTCGAATCATGAATCGAATCATGATTCGAATCATGAATCGAATCATAAATCATGAATTGAATCATGAATCATGAATCATGAATTGAATCATGAATCATGAATCATGAATAAAATAATGAATCATGAATTGAATCATGAATCATGATTCATGAATTGAATCATGAATCATGATTCATGAATTGAATCATGAATCATGAAATCAATCATGAAATGAATCATGAAATAAATCATGAATCATGAATTGAATCATGAAATAAATCATGAATCATGAATTGAATCATGAATCGAATCATAAATCATGAATCATGAATTGAATCATGAATCATGAATTGAATCATGAATCATAATTCGAATCATGAATCATGAATCATGAATTGAATCATGAATCATGAATCGAATCATAAATCATGAATCGAATCATGAATCATGAATTAAATCATGAATCGAATCATGAATCATGAATTGAATCATGAATCATGAATCGAATCATAAATAGAATCATGAATCACAAATCATGAATTGAATCATGAATTGAATAATAAATTGATTCATGAATCATTAATTGAATCATGAATCATGAATTGAATCATGAATTGAATCATGAATCATGATTTGAATCATGAATCATATTATGAATCATGAATCGAATCATGAATCATGAATTGAATCATGAATTAAATCATGAATCACAAATCATGAATTGAATCATGAATCACGAATTGAATCATGAATTAAATCATGAATCATGAATTGAATCATGAATTGAATCATGAATCATTAATCGAATCATGAATCATGAATTGAATCATGAATCATGAATTGAATCATGAATCATGTATTGAATCATGAATCATGAATAGAATAATGAATGATGAATTGAATCATGAATCATGATTCGAATCATGAATCATGAATAGAATAATGAATGATGAATTGAATCATTAATCATGAATTGAATCATGAATCACAAATCATGAATTGAATCATGAATCATGAATCATGAATTAAATCATGAATCATGAATCATAAATCATGAATTATGAATCATGAATTGAATCATGAATCATGAGTCGAATCATGAATCATAAATCATGAATTGAATCATGAATCTTGAATCATGATGTGAATCATGAATCAGGAATTGAATCATGAATCAAATCATGAATTATTAATCGAATCATGAATCATGAATTGAATAATGAATTGAATCATGAATCAAGAATCGAATCTTGAATCATGAATTCAATCATGAATCATAAATCATGAATCATGAATCATGAATTGAATTATGAATTGAATCATGAATCATTAATTGAATCATGAATTGAATCATAAATCATAAATAGAATCATGAATCACAAATCATGAATTGAATCATGAATCAAGAATCAAGAATTGAATCATGAATCATGAATCGAATCATGAATCACATATCATGAATTGTATCATGAATCATGAGTCGAATCATGAATCATGAGTCGAATCATGAATCATGAATCGAATCATGAATCATGAATCGAATCATGAATCATGAATCATGAATCGAATCATGAATCATGAATCATGAATAGAATCATGAATCATGAATTTAATCATGAATCATGAATTGAATCTTGAATCATGAATTGAAGCATAAAATATGAGTCGAATCATGAATCACGAATCGAATCATGAAGAATGAATTAAATCATGAATCATAAATCATGAATCATAAAGAATGAATTAAATCATGAATCATAAATCATGAATCATAAATCATGAATCATGAATCATGATGTGAATCATGAATAATGAATTGAATCATGAATTGAATCATAAATCATAAATTGAATCATAAATCATAAATTGAATCATGAATCATGAATCATGAATCATGAACCATGAATTGAATCATGAATCATGAATTAAATCATGATTCATTAATTATGAAATGAATCATGAATTAAATCATGAATCATGAATTAACTAATGAATCATGAGTCAAATCATGAATCATGAATTGAATTATGAATAATGAATCATGAATTGAATCATGAATTCTGAATTGAATCATGAATTGAATCATGAAACATGAATCGAATCATGAATTGAATCATGAATCATGAATCATGAATTGAATTATGAATTCTGAATTGAATCATGAATTGAATCATGAAACATGAATCGAATCATGAATCATGAATTGAATCATGAATCATGAGTCGAATCATGAATCATAAATCATGAATTGAATCATGAATCTTGAATAATGAATTGAATCATGAATCATGAATCGAATCATAAATTATAAATCGAATCATAAATCATAAATCGAATCATGAATCATGAATTGAATCATGAATGGAATCATGAATCATTAATCGAATCATGAAACGAATCATGAATCATGAATTGAATCATGAATCATGAATCATGAATTGAATCATAAATCAAATCAGATCATAAATCATAAATTGAATCATAAAACATGAATCGAATCATGAATCATGAATTGAATCGTGAATCATGAATCGAATCATAAATTGAATCATGAATCATGAAATGAATCATGAATCATGAAACATGAATTGAATCATGAATCATGAATTGAATCATGAATCATGAATTGAATCATGAATCATGAAATGAATCATGAATTGAATCATGAATTGAATCATGAATCGAATCATGAATCATAAAATGAATCATGAATCATGAATTTAATCATGAATTATGTATTGAATCATGAATCGAATCATGAATCTTGTATTGAATCATAAATCATGAATCGAATCATGAATCATTAATCGAATCATGAATCATGAATTGAATCATGAATCATGAATCGAATCACGAAACATGAATCATGAATCATGAATTGAATCATGAATCATGAATTGAATCATGAATTGAATCATGAATCATGAATTATGAAATGAATCATGAATCATAACTTGAATCATAAATCATGAATCATGAATTAAATCATAAATCATGAATCATGAAATGAATCATGAATTGAATCATGAATTGGATCATGAATCATGAATTGAATCATGAAACATGAATCGAATCATGATTCGAATCATGAATCGAATCATGATTCGAATCATGAATCGAATCATAAATCATGAATTGAATCATGAATCATGAAATGAATCATGAATCATGAATTGAATCATGAATCATGAATCATGAATAAAATAATGAATCATGAATTGAATCATGAATCATGATTCATGAATTGAATCATGAATCATGATTCATGAATTGAATCATGAATCATGAAATCAATCATGAAATGAATCATGAAATAAATCATGAATCATGAATTGAATCATGAAATAAATCATGAATCATGAATTGAATCATGAATCGAATCATAAATCATGAATCATGAATTGAATCATGAATCATGAATTGAATCATGAATCATAATTCGAATCATGAATCATGAATCATGAATTGAATCATGAATCATGAATCGAATCAAATCATGAATCGAATCATGAATCATGAATTAAATCATGAATCGAATCATGAATCATGAATTGAATCATGAATCATGAATCGAATCATAAATAGAATCATGAATCACAAATCATGAATTGAATCATGAATTGAATAATAAATTGATTCATGAATCATTAATTGAATCATGAATCATGAATTGAATCATGAATTGAATCATGAATCATGATTTGAATCATGAATCATATTATGAATCATGAATCGAATCATGAATCATGAATTGAATCATGAATCATGAATTTAATCATGAATTATGAGTCGAATCATGAATCATAAATCATGAATTGAATCATGAATCTTGAATCATGATGTGAATCATGAATAATGAATTGAATCATGAATTGAATCATGAATCATGAATCGAATCATGAATCGAATCATGAATTGAATCATGAATCATGAATTGAATCATGAATCGAAACATGAATTATGAATCATGAATTAAATCATGAATCATGAATCATGAATCGAATCATGAATTGAATCATGAATCATGAATGAATCATGAATCATGACTTGAATCATGAATCATGAATTGAATCATGAATCATGAATTGAAGCATGAAATATGAGTCGAATCATGAATCATAAATCATGAATTGAATCATGAATCTTGAATCACGAATCCAATCATGAATAATGAATTGAATCATGATTTGAATCATGAATCATGAATTGAATCATAAATCATGAATTATGAATTGAATTATAAATTATGAATTAATACATGAATCATGAATCAAGAATTGAATCATGAATCATTAATTGAATCATGAATCATTAATCGAATCATGAATCATGAATCATGAATTGAATCATGAATTTTGAAATGAATCATAAATCATCAATTAAATCATGAATCATAAACCATGAATCATGAATTGAATCATGAATCATGAGTCGAATCATGAATCATGAATCATAAATTGAATCATGAATCATAAATTGAATCATGAATCATTAATCAAATCATGAATCATGAATTGAATCATAAATCATGAATCATGAATCGAATCATAAATCATGAATCATGAATCGAATCATGAATCATGAATTGAATCATGAATCATGAATCGAATCATAAATAGAATCATGAATCACAAATCATGAATTGAATCATGAATTGAATAATAAATTGATTCATGAATCATTAATTGAATCATGAATCATGAATTGAATCATGAATTGAATCATGAATCATGATTCGAATCATGAATCATATTATGAATCATGAATCGAATCATGAATCATGAATTGAATCATGAATCATATTATGAATTGAATCATGAATCATGAATTAAATCATGAATCATGAGTCGAATCATGAGTCGAATCATGAATCATAAATCATGAATTGAATCATGAATCTTAAATCATGATGTGAATCATGAATAATGAATTGAATCATGAATTGAATCATAAATCATGAATCGATACATGAATCATGAATCATAAATTAAATCATGAATCATTAATCGAATCATGAATCATGAATCGAATCAAGAATTGAATCATGAATCATGAATTGAATCATGAATGAATCATGAATCATGAATTGAATCATGAATCATGAATTGAATCATGAATGGAATCATGAATCATGAATTGAATCATGAATCATGAATTGAAGCATGAAATATGAGTCAAATCATGAATCATAAATCATGAATTGAATCATGAATCTTGAATCACGAATCGAATCATGAATAATGAATTGAATCATGAATTGAATCATGAATCATTAATTGAATCATGAATCATTAATCGAATCATGAATAATGAATGATGAATTGAATCATGAATTGAATCATAAATCGAATCATGAATCATAAATTATGAATTGAATCACAAATCATAAATCATGAATTGAATCATGAATCTTGAATCACGAATCGAATCATGAATAATGAATTGAATCATGATTCGAATCATGAATCATGATTCGAATAAGGAATCATGAATTGAATCATAATTTGAATCATGAATCATGATTCGAATCATGAATCATATTATGAATCATGAATCGAATCAAGAATCATGAATTGAATCATGAATCAGAAATCATGAATTGAATCATGAATCATGAATCATGAATTGAATCATGAATCATGAGTCGAATCATGAATCATGAATCATAAATTGAATCATGAATCATAAATTGAATCATGAATCATAAATTGAATCATGAATCATGAATTGAATCATAAATCATGAATCATGAATCATGAATTGAATCATGAATCATTAATCGAATCATGAATCATGAATTGAATCATGAATCATTAATCGAATCATGAATCATGAATTGAATCATGATTCATGAATCATGAATTGAATCATGAATCATAAATCATGAATCGAATCATGAATCGAATCATGAATCGAATCATTAACCATGAATCATAAATTGAATCATGAATCATGAATCAAATCATGAATCATGAATTGAATCATGAAGCATGAATTGAATCATGAATCATGAATAGAATAATGAATGATGAATTGAATCATGAATTGAATCATGAATCGAATCATGAATCATAAATTATGAATTGAATCACAAATCATGAATTGAATCATGAATTGAATCATAAATTGAATAATGAATGATGAATTGAATCATGAATTGAATCATGAATCGAATCATGAATCATAAATTATGAATTGAATCACAAATCATGAATTGAATCATGAATTGAATCATAAATTGAATCATAAATTGAATCATGAATCATGATTCGAATCATAAATCATGATTCAAATAATGAATCATGAATTGAATCATAATTTGAATCTTGAATCATGATTCGAATCATGAATCATATTATGAATCATGAATCGAATCATGAATCATGAATCGAATCATGAATTGAATCATGAATCATGAATTGAATCATGAATCGAAACATGAATTATGAATCATGAATTAAATCATGAATCATGAATCATGAATCGAATCATGAATTGAATCATGAATCATGAATGAATCATGAATCATGACTTGAATCATGAATCATGAATTGAATCATGAATCATGAATTGAAGCATGAAATATGAGTCGAATCATGAATCATAAATCATGAATTGAATCATGAATCTTGAATCACGAATCGAATCATGAATAATGAATTGAATCATGATTTGAATCATGAATCATGAATTGAATCATAAATCATGAATTATGAATTGAATTATAAATTATGAATTAATACATGAATCATGAATCAAGAATTGAATCATGAATCATTAATTGAATCATGAATCATTAATCGAATCATGAATCATGAATCATGAATTGAATCATGAATTTTGAAATGAATCATAAATCATCAATTAAATCATGAATCATAAACCATGAATCATGAATTGAATCATGAATCATGAGTCGAATCATGAATCATGAATCATAAATTGAATCATGAATCATAAATTGAATCATGAATCATTAATCGAATCATGAATCATGAATTGAATCATAAATCATGAATCATGAATCGAATCATAAATCATGAATCATGAATCGAATCATGAATCATGAATTAAATCATGAATCGAATCATGAATCATGAATTGAATCATGAATCATGAATCGAATCATAAATGGAATCATGAATCACAAATCATGAATTGAATCATGAATTGAATAATAAATTGATTCATGAATCATTAATTGAATCATGAATCATGAATTGAATCATGAATTGAATCATGAATCATGATTCGAATCATGAATCATATTATGAATCATGAATCGAATCATGAATCATGAATTGAATCATGAATCATATTATGAATTGAATCATGAATCATGAATTAAATCATGAATCATGAGTCGAATCATGAATCATAAATCATGAATTGAATCATGAATCTTAAATCATGATGTGAATCATGAATAATGAATTGAATCATGAATTGAATCATAAATCATGAATCGATACATGAATCATGAATCATAAATTAAATCATGAATCATTAATCGAATCATGAATCATGAATCGAATCAAGAATTGAATCATGAATCATGAATTGAATCATGAATCATGAATTGAATCATGAATCATGAATTGAATCATGAATGAATCATGAATCATGAATTGAATCATGAATCTTGAATCACGAATCGAATCATGAATAATGAATTGAATCATGAATTGAATCATGAATCATTAATTGAATCATGAATCATTAATCGAATCATGAATAATGAATGATGAATTGAATCATGAATTGAATCATAAATCGAATCATGAATCATAAATTATGAATTGAATCACAAATCATGAATTGAATCATGAATTAAATCATAAATTGAATCATGAATCATGATTCGAATCATAAATCATGATTCGAATAAGGAATCATGAATTGAATCATAATTTGAATCATGAATCATGATTCGAATCATGAATCATATTATGAATCATGAATCGAATCAAGAATCATGAATTGAATCATGAATCAGAAATCATGAATTGAATCATGAATCATGAATCATGAATTGAATCATGAATCATGAATTGAATCATGAATCATGAGTCGAATCATGAATCATGAATTAGAATCATGAATCATGAGTCGAATCATGAATCATGAATCATAAATTGAATCATGAATCATAAATTGAATCATGAATCATAAATTGAATCATGAATCATGAATTGAATCATAAATCATGAATCATGAATTGAATCATGAATTATTAATCGAATCATGAATCATGAATCATAAATTGAATCATGAATCATTAATCGAATCATGAATCATGAATTGAATCATGATTCATGAATCATGAATCATAAATCATGAATCATAAATCATGAATCGAATCATGAATCGAATCATGAATCGAATCATTAACCATGAATCATAAATTGAATCATGAATCATGAATATAATCATGAATCATGAATTGAATCATGAATCATGAGTCGAATCATGAATCAAATCATGAATCATGAATTGAATCATGAATCATGAATAGAATAATGAATGATGAATTGAATCATGAATTGAATCATGAATCGAATCATGAATCATAAATTATGAATTGAATCACAAATCATGAATTGAATCATGAATTGAATCATAAATTGAATAATGAATGATGAATTGAATCATGAATTGAATCATGAATCGAATCATGAATCATAAATTATGAATTGAATCACAAATCATGAATTGAATCATGAATTGAATCATAAATTGAATCATAAATTGAATCATGAATCATGATTCGAATCATAAATCATGATTCGAATAATGAATCATGAATTGAATCATAATTTGAATCTTGAATCATGATTCGAATCATGAATCATATTATGAATCATGAATCGAATCAAGAATCATGAATTGAATCATGAATCAGAAATCATGAATTGAATCATGAATCAGAAATCATGAATTGAATCATGAATTTAATCATGAATCATGAATCATGAATTGAATCATGAATCATGAGTCAAATCATGAATCATGAATTGAATCATGAATCATGAATTGAATCATGAATCATGTATTGAATCATGAATCATGAATAGAATAATGAATGATGAATTGAATCATGAATCATGATTCGAATCATGAATCATGAATAGAATAATGAATGATGAATTGAATCATTAATCATGAATTGAATCATGAATCACAAATCATGAATTGAATCATGAATCATGAATCATGAATTAAATCATGAATCATGAATTGAATCATGAATCATGAGTCGAATCATGAATCATGAATTGAATCATGAATCTTGAATCATGATGTGAATCATGAATCAGGAATTGAATCATGAATCAAATCATGAATTATTAATCGAATCATGAATCATGAATTGAATCATGAATTATGAATCACGAATTGAATAATGAATTGAATCATGAATCAAGAATCGAATCTTGAATCATGAATTGAATCATGAATTGAATCATGAATCATGAATCATGAATTCAATCATGAATCATAAATCATGAGTTAAATCATGAACTAAATCATGAATTAAATCATGAACTAAATCATGAATTGAATTATGAATTGAATCATGAATCATTAATTGAATCATGAATTGAATCATAAATCATAAATAGAATCATGAATCACAAATCATGAATTGAATCATGAATCAAGAATCAAGAATTGAATCATGAATCATGAATTAAATCATGAATCACAAATCATGAATTGTATCATGAATCCTGAGTCGAATCATGAATCCTGAGTCGAATCATGAATCATGAATCGAATCATGAATCATGAATCGAATCATGAATCATGAATCGAATCATGAATCATGAATCGAATCATGAATCATGAATCGAATCATGAATCATGAATCGAATCATGAATCATGAATCGAATCATGAATCATGAATCGAATCATGAATCACATATCATGAATTGAATCATGAATCAAGAATCATGAATCGAATCATGAATCATGAATCGAATCATGAATCATGAATCGAATCATGAATCACATATCATGAATTGTATCATGAATCCTGAGTCGAATCATGAATCATGAGTCGAATCATGAATCATGAATCGAATCATGAATCATGAATCGAATCATGAATCATGAATCGAATCATGAATCATGAATCGAATCATGAATCATGAATTGAATCATGAATTATGAATGAATCATGAATCATGAATTGAATCATGAATCATGAATTGAATCATGAATCATGAATTGAATCTTGAATCATGAATTGAAGCATAAAATATGAGTCGAATCATGAATCACGAATCGAATCATGAATCGAATCATAAATCATGAATCATGAATCGAATCATGATCATGAATTGAATCATGAATCATGAATCATGATGTGAATCATGAATCATGAACCATGAATTGAATTATAAATCATAAATTGAATCATAAATCATAAATTGAATCATGAATCATGAATCATGAACCATGAATTGAATCATGAATCATGAATTAACTAATGAATCATGAGTCAAATCATGAATCATGAATCATGAATTGAATCATGAATCATTAATCGAATCATGAATCATGAATTGAATCATGAATTGAATCATGAATCATGAATCATGAATTGAATCATGAATTCTGAATTGAATCATGAATTCTGAATTGAATCATGAATTTAATCATGAAACATGAATCGAATCATGAATCATGAATTGAATCATGAATCATGAGTCGAATCATGAATCATAAATCATTAATTGAATCATGAATCTTAAATAATGAATTGAATCATGAATCATGAATCGAATCATAAATCATAAATCGAATCATAAATCATAAATCGAATCATGAATCATGAATTGAATCATGAATGGAATCATTAATCGAATCATGAAACGAATCATGAATCATGAATTGAATCATGAATCATGCATCATGAATTGAATCATGAATCATAAATCGGATCATAAATCATAAATTGAATCATAAAACATGAATCGAATCATGAATCATGAATCATGAATTGAATCGTGAATCATGAATCGAATCATAAATTAAATCATGAATCATGAAATGAATCATGAATCATGAATTGAATCATGAATCATGAAATGAATCATGAATCATGAATTGAATCATGAATCATGAATCGTATCATGAATCATAAATGAATCATGAATCATGAATTTAATCATGAATTATGTATTGAATCATGAATCGAATCATGAATCTTGTATTGAATCATAAATCATGAATCATGAATCGAATCATGAATCATTAATCGAATCATGAATCATGAATCGAATCATGAATCGAATCACGAAACATGAATCGAATCACGAATCATGAATCATGAATTGAATCATGAATCATGAATTGAATCATGAATTGAATCTTGAATCATGAATTGAAGCATAAAATATGAGTCGAATCATGAATCACGAATCGAATCATGAAGACTGAATTAAATCATGAATCATAAATCATGAATCATGAATTAAATCATGAATCATTAATTATGAAATGAATCATGAATCATGAATTAAATCATGAATCATGAATCATGAATTAACTAATGAAACATGAGTCAAATCATGAATCATGAATTGAATCATGAATCATTAATCGAATCATGAATCATGAATTGAATCATGAATTGAATCATAAATTGAATAATGAATGATGAATTGAATCATGAATTGAATCATGAATCGAATCATGAAATCATAAATTATGAATTGAATCACAAATCATGAATTGAATCATGAATTGAATCATAAATTGAATCATAAATTGAATCATGAATCATGATTCGAATCATAAATCATGATTCGAATAATGAATCATGAATTGAATCATAATTTGAATCTTGAATCATGATTCGAATCATGAATCATATTATGAATCATGAATCGAATCAAGAATCATGAATCAGAAATCATGAATTGAATCATGAATTTAATCATGAATCATGAATCATGAATTGAATCATGAATCATGAGTCAAATCATGAATCATGTATTGAATCATGAATCATGAATAGAATAATGAATGATGAATTGAATCATGAATCATGATTCGAATCATGAATCATGAATAGAATAATGAATGATGAATTGAATCATTAATCATGAATTGAATCATGAATCACAAATCATGAATTGAATCATGAATCATGAATCATGAATTAAATCATGAATCATGAATTGAATCATGAATCATGAGTCGAATCATGAATCATGAATTGAATCATGAATCTTGAATCATGATGTGAATCATGAATCAGGAATTGAATCATGAATCAAATCATGAATTATTAATCGAATCATGAATCATGAATTGAATCATGAATTATGAATCATGAATTGAATAATGAATTGAATCATGAATCAAGAATCGAATCTTGAATCATGAATCATGAATCATGAATCATGAATCATGAATTCAATCATGAATCATAAATCATGAGTTAAATCATGAACTAAATCATGAATTAAATCATGAACTAAATCATGAATTGAATTATGAATTGAATCATGAATCATTAATTGAATCATGAATTGAATCATAAATCATAAATAGAATCATGAATCACAAATCATGAATTGAATCATGAATCAAGAATCAAGAATTGAATCATGAATCATGAATTAAATCATGAATCACAAATCATGAATTGTATCATGAATCCTGAGTCGAATCATGAATCCTGAGTCGAATCATGAATCATGAATCGAATCATGAATCATGAATCGAATCATGAATCATGAATCGAATCATGAATCATGAATCGAATCATGAATCATGAATCGAATCATGAATCACATATCATGAATTGAATCATGAATCAAGAATCATGAATCGAATCATGAATCATGAATCGAATCATGAATCATGAATCGAATCATGAATCACATATCATGAATTGTATCATGAATCCTGAGTCGAATCATGAATCATGAATCGAATCATGAATCATGAATCGAATCATGAATCATGAATCGAATCATGAATCATGAATCGAATCATGAATCATGAATCGAATCATGAATCATGAATCGAATCATGAATCATGAATTGAATCATGAATTATGAATGAATCATGAATCATGAATTGAATCATGAATCATGAATTGAATCTTGAATCATGAATTGAAGCATAAAATATGAGTCGAATCATGAATCACGAATCGAATCATGAATCATGAATCGAATCATAAATCATGAATCATGAATCGAATCATGAATCATGAATTGAATCATGAATCATGAATCATGATGTGAATCATGAATCATGAACCATGAATTGAATCATAAATCATAAATTGAATCATAAATCATAAATTGAATCATGAATCATGAATCATGAACCATGAATTGAATCATGAATCATGAATTAACTAATGAATCATGAGTCAAATCATGAATCATGAATCATGAATTGAATCATGAATCATTAATCGAATCATGAATCATGAATTGAATCATGAATTGAATCATGAATCATGAATCATGAATTGAATCATGAATTCTGAATTGAATCATGAATTTAATCATGAAACATGAATCGAATCATGAATCATGAATTGAATCATGAATCATGAGTCGAATCATGAATCATAAATCATTAATTGAATCATGAATCTTAAATAATGAATTGAATCATGAATCATGAATCGAATCATAAATCATAAATCGAATCATAAATCATAAATCGAATCATGAATCATGAATTGAATCATGAATGGAATCATTAATCGAATCATGAAACGAATCATGAATCATGAATTGAATCATGAATCATGCATCATGAATTGAATCATGAATCATAAATCGGATCATAAATCATAAATTGAATCATAAAACATGAATCGAATCATGAATCATGAATCATGAATTGAATCGTGAATCATGAATCGAATCATAAATTAAATCATGAATCATGAAATGAATCATGAATCATGAATTGAATCATGAATCATGAAATGAATCATGAATCATGAATTGAATCATGAATCATGAATTTAATCATGAATTATGTATTGAATCATGAATCGAATCATGAATCTTGTATTGAATCATAAATCATGAATCATGAATCGAATCATGAATCATTAATCGAATCATGAATCATGAATCGAATCATGAATCGAATCACACGAAACATGAATCGAATCACGAAACATA